>NC_141030.1:11075000-11295000 GCF_052040795.2 Danio rerio | reverse complement strand
CTGGAGTTGAGTACTAAAATAGAAAACATTTTTTAATTTGGAAATAATCTGGAAAATCCTATAGGATTTTCCCCTAGGGTTTTCGAAGATTGAGAATAATACGCTCTGTGTTCAAACACTGTTCATTACACTTACACGTTTTGTACATAATTGTCACACGAAAATACAACACTGAACACTTTTGGATCTTAAATGCAAACGCAAGACTTGAAAAGCTAACATTAGGCTATAAACGGACTACACTGCCCTCGGGGCGCTCGTCAGTGACGTCAGCCCCACCCTGCTACAGACGACTTATCAAGCTTATTTTTAGAAATAACGTCCATGACAAAGAGTTAATCTCTCTGTTTATTATATTGTAATCCACGCTATATATTATAAACTAATAAATACGCAAACACACATAGACCTTTGTGCCTTTTGGATCGTTTTTACGTGGGAAATACGTCTGTTTTGCTTTGCGGTTGTTCTAAAAGTTTTAAAAAATTGTATAAATGTGCCTATATAGTATTATTATGAGACATATTAAAATAAGTGTATCCCTCGCGTGCACACAGCCCGCTTACCTTAAACAGACGACAGAAATTAGGCGTGAGGAAGAACAAGTCTATCAAATGCCTGCAAGTTTCATCATCATGGACACAGAACAACATTCAATAATCCTTTTGTCACAAAGTACAGCGAAAAACAGCCCATACAGTCACATCTGCTATACGTTTTATGGAGGAGTGTAAATACTGCAGTTAAATGTGTTCAGATGAAGAAAAAAAGACGAGAAATCAGTTGATCACGTTAAAATGACAGTTAACATGCATGTATTTTTACACATTTATTCACACGTTTGCATTACTGAGAGCAGGAAAGAAACAGGCTGCACTGAGCAGTATTTTCATATTATCGTTTAATTAAAACAAATGATCAACAAATGAATCTGTCTCGACAGCCTTTACATGTGAAGGAATTATCTACACACAATCTGAATTCTCAATTAGAATAATACAACAAACTATAAAATACTATTCATGAAAATACTTAAATCACAGACAAATCCAAACGCCCAACACAAGTGAGCTGCGCTCCAGACCAGATCAGCTCGATGACGTATAATGTCCCCGACGTCGCCTGTAGTCTCATTTAGCAACTTGATAGCAACTGTCTTTTTAAAGAAGTTTAATCGATTTAAAAGTTGAAGAGTGTGCTGTAACTGATGTGTTTTATGTCGTAGAACAAAACGTGAAAGTATATTGAGTTGGTGTTAGCCACGAACCTTACTTAAGCGATTTTACTGAAACCCCATTCAAAAAACCCATTGACTTTGGGACGAGGGAACCGGAAGTGCTAAGATGCTAACTCGCTTCCGGGTTTTTGCATACAAATTGATGTTATAGTTCCTCCACTCTATTTAGATCAAAAACCATCCTCGTCCACACTAGCGTTTTACCTAGCGTCTCTGAACATATCTCCGTCCACACTATGCCACCAAAAATGTATATCACGTGACCATTCGCGCACTCTGGGCATGGGCGTTCTAGTATAAACAGGGAGCATGTGTCTCCCTCGGCATTTGGTTATTGTTAGTCAACGAACGCCGGTTGAACAATGAACGCGATGCCAAAAAAAGCATTTTTTTTTTTTGTGGACAGACGACGAGGTCGATTTGTTACTAAACGTAACAAATAAATAGCCGCACAATGGCACCTAAAGCAGACAATAGTGGAAACAACGCTTCCATTTCTGTGTCCATGTTGTTGTTTATAGTGAAGGCTGGTTTGCTGTTTTCAGTTACATTTTCAGTTTATTTGGACCCAAGAAATGGAGGATAAACTAGTGTAAATTTGGCAGGAGCACTGTGTCTGATGTGTCATCTAAGCAATATCACAATTGGGTCGAAAAGTAAAAAAAGTTTAGGAGAAATTGCTAATTCTCTTCAAAAGCCAGGTGAGCAACATAAGTAGCTACATTTTTAAAGCTAAACCATTCTTTTTCCATTATGTAGTTATTACCAAAAGATGTATTTCGTCACCTCGCATTGTTTTCATGTCACTTCTCGCATGTGTTTGGTTGTGAGACGTAGTTTGGACAAAGTTGTCGGTGATTCTTCCTGTTTTAAAGTCATGCAGTGTGAAACCTCCTGTTGCCAATCTATCCTACAGTGTGAACACAGCACCGACAAAACGTTAACCCAGATAGTCATGCAGTGTTGAAACATCTGTGACATAACTACTTTGAAAAACATGCAGTCTAAACTCATTAGTTGTTAAAGCATAAAAAAATGAAAAGCATTTTTAAAGCAAGCACCGTCAGGAGCAGCAGGCAAGCTCGGAAACACCATTGAAAATACTGAGGTAGGGTTGGGCTGGATATTCGATATCGATAATTATCACGATATAAAATTTTTTGATAAAACGATAATGACAGTTCGATAATTGCTCGATAATATTTATGCACTATTGCGCAAGCGTTAGATAGATATACGTTGCGCAAGCATTTTGCAGCCTGCTCTTCCAGATGCCGCACGCCGTACAAGTTTACAGCCATACAGTGTAAGTTGCACTGAAAGGAGTAAGAAAGAAATAAGGTAAAAAAAAAAGGTCAGTCACAGACATTGTTGACAAGAAACATCACTAGACTTCATGAGCTACTTAGTTTTTTGCTATCCAACACAAAACAGAGCAACATGCACTGCAAACTGCATAGACGACTCGTGTCATGAAAAGCAGGCAACACCACAACCTGGTTCTTCATTTAAAACAACACCACCCTTATGAAGATGCTAAGAAATTAAAAAACCTAAACAAGTGTTAGGAAACCAGCGCAGCTACCCAGCAGAGTTTCATGTCATCATTTTCGAAAGCCTTGCCTTACGAGAAAACCCCCGGAAAAGACCGACGAAAGATATGACAGACAACTAAATCTCAAACACATCTCAATGAACACTTGATGCTTGCTGTAAACTACAGGCTGCATCATTTAAGGGTATTTGTTAAGACAATAATAAGATCTTTTGATGTCAAGCATATGTTTTCTTTTTAATATTAAAATATTTGTTTGTAAATCTGTAATACCACTATTGTCTCTCATCGATGGTAAAAGAACCAGCCTTTATATATTTAAAAGACATAATCACATAGGAGAAATCAGATGCTCAAGACATAATCTTTAAAACAATGACATTAAAAATACAGCAAATATATGACATGTTTACAACAGCAGTTGATCATTAATGAAATCCTTTTTTTCCACGGAACGAAGCATCATCCACCCGCAGTTGTTTAAGGCGGGCACAAACTAAATAAATATAAACATATTTCCTTGAAAATGTATCTTTTTATAACAAATTTCGTTTTGTATAATGTGTAACTTAATTTTGATGTATATTTTGTTGGTCAGATATCTACAGCATAAACAAGAGGAACAATAACATCTGAGGTGAAGCACTTTAACACAAGCCCGCTGTATGCTTTAGCGCCAAAACATTCCATCAAACTATTTTCACAGTTTCATTTTAATTCACTAACTAAGCACGGTCTGAGCAGCATGAACTGGACAGTCTTTTCGCAGCACTGATAGATTTCTTGGGTTACCTCAGAAGAATAAACTTGGATGGAGCTCAGAAGCTCGCTGTGTAAATGGAGAGGCTCCCCGGCTGGCTCCCCGCATGTTTTCGTTGTAATGCGTGATTTGTAAATTGAGAGTCTGCATACGCCTATTCGTGCTAGTCTGTCAGAAAAATTTGGTGAAAACGCGCGGATATATCGGAGATATGCGCATAACATGGGTTTATGCGTCTCGCAATATAGGATGTCAAGAAGGTGACAGCATAAGTAAGGTTAACTGCACACACTTGATTATGTAATGCGTTGATGCGTCTCAGCGCAAAGCATAACTTTACATGTCCATGCTTAATCAGTCATCGATAAGGTCTATCGATTAAAGCGCTATCGACAATCAATAGATCAAGTAATCATTAGCATTCCTAAATAAAATACATTCAAGTATATTTCACCCTAAATTCACCATACTTATCATTAAATGGAGAGTTCATCCAAAACTGCAAATTCTATGAATATTAACTCATGTTTTTCCAAACCGGGTTTATTTTTTTTTTTTCTGATGTTGAATAATAATATCCTATAACTTGTAGGTAATGTATTTGATTGTTGAAAACTTGAACAGTAAATGCTGAATTAAGATTGTTTTTTGTTTATTATTTTATTATTTATTTTGTCAGACAGCTAAAACATTTCACTAAATGTGTTAGGTCAGCTGCACAAAGTCATTGGCATGCTGAAAATCTTATATAATTGATAGATATAAAGATTTTACATTTATCGTGATACATATCGATATCGATTGGTATGAAAAAAATTATTGTGATAATTTTTTTTGCCATTTCGGCCAGCTCTATACTGAGGTAAATAAATGTTCATATTTTAAAAACATGGTGGGGAACACTGGAATTTAACGCAGTGCTTCTTGTATATTCTGAGATCTACTTTATATTGTTTATCCATCAGGCATTGAAGATCATTGATTTTTAAAGAAAACACATTAAACACTGCAATTATTTTGTTTAACGGCACACATTTCACTGGAACTGCTTGAACTGGCTTACTAAACATTTAAAGTCCTTGTGCATATACCCCATTGAATGAACAATCTTACAAATTTGCAAATGTATGACCCACATTGTAAATAATGGCTGATTTTTAATGGGGAAAAAACTGTAAAAATGCTATACTTAAAATCTTTTACCTGGAAAATCTTTTACCAGCAAGTTTTCTTACTATATATAGTGAATAACCATAAATTGACATTCCCAGAAATCCCTGCTTGACACCTTTGTTAGCAGTTTTTTCCCATTACTGTTTCTTTGTAGTTTTTTTTCTCTTCAGTTATGTATATTAGAGTTTTATGTCACATGCATTGTTGTTAAAATGTTTGTATTGCAGCTTGTTGTGTAGCTTTGTCTGTTAGTCAGTTGTCAGTCAGTTTGTTGTGTAGCTGCTTTAGTATTGTGTGTTGCCATGATGGTGGTCTGTAAAATAGGAATGATTAGAAATATTTTAATAGTAAAGTTCTGACTACAGCAGCTGCCAGTTTTTTAACTGTTAAATTTACAGATTTTTGTTTTTGCACAGTGCATTGGTGATAATTCACTATAGAAGACGTACACACATTGCTGTAAATAAAACCATATGCTGGATAAATTAAACCTTAAACTTGTAGATATATTTTATTTTGTATTGTTTATGTTTACTGTAATTCTTTGAGGAAATGTCATATGGCATATTTTGAAATGTCATATTTAGGTTGCTACCAGATGTGGTGTTAGTGAGACCAGCAAAGGGCACTCAACCTGCAGTTTGTGTGGGTGCTTAAGCCCCAGTATATTGATGGGGACTAAACTGACAGTGAGTGCCGTCTTTCGGATGGGATGTTAAACCGAGGTCCTGATTATCTGTGGTCGTTAAAAAACTCTACCAATCAGCAGGTGTGTGATGTCCGGTAATAATGTATTATTTATGCTTTTCAAAAGATTTTTAGGCAAATCATACATTTTAGGCAAATCATACATTTTAAAAGAAATTCTGTGCTAGATTTTTGGAAAGAGAGTCCAATGTACTTGAAACAAATGAAGCGAAATTGAAATTAAATCTAATGCAAAGTAAACTTAAAAACCTATATATTCACATTTCTTTTACACAACGTAGTGAAACAAATTACTTCTAATTCCATACATGAAATTTACTTTAAAACCTTGGATGGAAAAATTTTTAAGTTAGAAAATGTCAAAAATAAATAAACAAAATTCTGTGCTTTTCTGAGGGGCCTGTATATACACACTTTTGATCTTTCAATCTAATATTGTGAAATAAACTCACGCAATTCGAAAATTTTAAAGGTGCAGTAGGTGATTGTCTTTAGTAACATTATATTTGTTGCGCTGGTTGAAAGTCTCTTCACATTCCACTACTAATGATTAAATTAAATGATCTAAATATATTTATATGTATTTTTATATCCTGGCTAAGGCAAAAAATAAAAAAAAAGTTCATTCAATTAAATATTGTCAGGCTGATAATTCCCATAATTATGATAAGTAGCCCAAACTGTCTACATGAACATCTACATTCACACAGATCCACCGTTAGCGCGTGCACTTGTGCCACATTCTTGACATGTGCACATGAGAGAGGGACAGCAATAAAAACAAATGCTGAATCAAAACTTAAAATTCCTGAATCAGTATTGGAGTTACTTTAGCACGCTGGAGGAAGGATGATATCATGGCTAAAGTATTTTTTAAGACAAGTGATGTTACGTTTTAAAACTATTTTAGTCATGCAGATTGAGTTGTGTTAAGCCTGGTTTATACTTCTGCGTCAAGTGACCGGCGTAACCCACGGCACATGCAACGCCCATAGCTGTGGATTTATACTTCTGCGCGCTGTCTCTGTTGGTCTGCATTAACACTTCCGAAACGCTAGTTGGCAGTGAGGTGTAAATGTTCCTCTGTGTCGAATTTCTTCCCTGCTGTTTTGCTTTTCCTGAACACTTCCTGGATGTACAAGTGGCTCAAACTCGCTCATTTTGAGGCAGGAACCGGCGGACGTGCAAGAACTTTAACTATGAGGTAAACACAAAACAAAACTTTCCATCCGGAGTCCTTCACGGGACTCTACACTTGTAAACAATCCCTCCATTGGGCTAGCGCTGCTCGCGCGGCTCTCGGTCCTGCCCAGACTCGTCAGCGCTACCAAGCCGACCAGTCACAGAGCTTGCACTACGCGTTGTTGCGACGAGTAGTTACATTTTTTGAGAGGTGCACGTCAGTGATGCCGACGGCCATGGCGAAGGGCTATGCGTAAACGCCATAGCATACGCCGACGTTTGACGCAAAAGTATAAAGCAGCCTTTATATGCACAGAAGTGTTGTTCAACCACTGAAATCTTCTGGCGAATGATGACTATTTTAAGTTTCATAAGGTCCTTTTACAGCATGGATAATGTAGATATTTATTTAGTTTAACAACAAAACATCAGTAAATAGCGATATTCCGTCTAGCCTGTTTAACTGAGGTTTTATATTCACATTGGTTCATTTTTGAACAATGACAGCCTGTGACGCGCTCCCTATTTTGTTTACAATGCTACTCTGAATATTCGGTCTGAAATAGCATATAAGTGTGGCTTAGTAATAAGTGTAATTCCTGCATCCCGCTGGCCAATCACTAAGCATACAGTAGTCGCTTTAGGACAAAATATGAGAGAGAGTGAGACCAGCGATTCTTGCATGCATGAATTATTGCACATTATGGCAAGTTTTGCTTGCTACACAACTGTTAATGTGCTAGATATACACAGTGCTACAGGTTTTCGTTGGGAATTGTAGTATTATATTATACTGTAAAGCTTTTTAACTAGCAAATGACATGATCTAGTGCAGTGGTTCTCAAACTTTATCCGTGTTTCCAAAATCGTGTTTCCAAGTACCCCCATGATGACCGTTATTGAAATACAGTAGTGTAGCAGGCCTAATTAAGCAGCTACAGCACTGCACAGTTCAAACTCAAGGCAGAATAATGTTTTATAATTATGAGTATTTATTATAGACAGCCACTTTAAACATTATAAATAGTATGAACATTAGCACTGCACTGTGCTTACTGGTAAAAAGAAATAAAACATCAACGTTTGATTTAAAATGTGCTTTTCAAAGTTCATTATAAATAGCACGGTTCTTAAAAACTAAAAAGAAAACTGATGTACTTAAATGTAACATATTATCAAAAATTAGCCTATTCTTCAAAACCTCATAAATATAAGCTATATGTCATCATATTTATATATAAACTCTTTTTGATACATTTTGAAATATATGATAAATGCATATAACTTGTTTGTATATCTTTAAGATCTAAACATTAACTTGCATTTTAGATATATGAATTGGATTTACATATTTAAATTAGATCTGCTTACTGCATGTTAGAGTAGGCTTTGTGTGTCAGAAAAACAAATGATTAAACTATACCTGTCAACATTGGGATATAAAAATATGGTATATGCCCCCAACCAATATTACAAATATGGGGAGGAAATTATCTTCAAATGAAAGAATACATAACAAAGATTATAAAATTGAAAATAAAAGGTTTAGCCTATTAAAATCAATATACTGATCACATCTGTTATACAAGTCAAAGGGTTAAAAGTGTTTTCATTTTTTTACTTTAATTATTCAACGATTCCTCCAAATACCAATAGAAGGAAGCCTACATACAACTAGTGGTACATGTACCACAGTTTGAAAACCAATGATCTAGTGCAGAGGTGGGCAAATCACGACCCGCTGAACACTTTCATCTGGCTCGCTCGCATTTAAAATGCTGCGTCTGAGTAACAGTTAGGTTTAAGAATTAGTAAATTAATTATGCAATGCAAGTGAATGCTGTTTTATGGCAGTACTGCACACGGTACAGTTGGAGCAGCTAGTTTAATTAGAACACACTTTTGACTGAAAATGAGTCAGAATGTTGTGTGTTTAGGTAGAATGGACAACAAAATACTTTTTCACCAATATTAGACAGAACGAGGTAGGTCTAATATGCAAAGAAAGTATTGCTGTTTTTAAAGACTACAACCTTAAGGGGCTGATCACAGAATGCACATTTACATTCCAAAAACGCGAGGTGCATCGCACTGCCTTTTTGTTAACAAGAAAAAACAGAATGCAGTGCGCTTTTTTGTGCTGTTAAACAACGACTGAATCAGCTGGGTATTTTGCGAAGGTGTTGCTGTTGATATTAATATAACTTTATTTTCAGGCTCATTGTTTACATTAACACACTCATAATAATATGACTTGGAATAACTAAAACTAAGATTCTTCTTCCGTTTTATCTCATAGTTTTATGATTGATTTGAGCATATTAATACAAGCTCAAATGAGATTGTTGTGAATTTGACTCAAATTATATAATACTTGCTGGTTAAATTTGTCAATTTTTGTCATAGAATATTTTCCATGCATACATCCACTTTAAAAAGTTATTTTATCAAATATTTGTGGTTTTATTAAGGTTTATTGATCTTTATATTCTAAAACAAGTGCAAATTAGATTATTGTAAATTTGACTGAATAGTATACTTGAAGAATTATTTTAATTGTGTTAATATGAGATTTTTTTTCTGTCAGACAATACCTTTTCTATTCTCCACTGCATAAAAAAACAACATTGTTATTATTATTATATTTTTTAAAGGATTATTTTATTGTTTTATGATTATTGATAAGTAAATATAAATAGCAGTGCAAATTAATTTGACTTGTAAAATTGACTCAATAATAACTATTAAAAAATATGTTTAGTGTTAATGTGACATGTTTTTGTTGGATATTACATGTTCCATGCATACTGCCACTATAAATAAAAGTTATTTTTTGAAGGATGTGGCCCTTCACTTGGTTTGCAAAACTTGATGTGGCCCTTGGGTCTAAAAAGTTTGCCCACCACTGATCTAGTGGGTTGTCTGCTATCTTCTTTAATGTGCGCGTTTGTGATATCAGATATTGGAAGACAGGGGAGGGACTAAGGTTTTAAAGCTATTTTGCTAAACGGTTAGCATTTTGGCAGATTGCCTACTGCACCTTTTATAGTCCAAAAAGAAACTTTATCAGGCACTTTTTTATATACAAAATTACTGAGTAAGTCAGTTAAATGCAGTTTTTGATTTGAGTAAAGACATTAAAAATATACTATTTATTTCCTTGGTTTTCTTAATTTATTTTCACTTTCCCAACATTATCTACTGTTTAATTTGCTCTTCATAGAATGCAACTAAAGTATCGCTTTATTTTAATTGTACACAAAAACAAGAGCTTTTTTTGTGCCATTTTCATCGTCTTTGTTTGAAATCTGCTTATGGAAGCATTAGCATCCATGGCCATACTTGGGAGTATGGAAACTTAGCAGTATGATCAATAATAATAGTTACACTTCGCTCAGCAAGACCCGCTAATTATTTTAGTCATATGGAAATGATTCCTTGAAACCAACACTGTGTTCTTGGTATATCACACCACTCCTTTCTGTCTGGTGTCCAGAAATATGGTACATTTCCTCACACATTACCGTGTTACTCCTTTCATTCCCTCTCATTCCATTCCCCAACTGGCGCGTTGATTTGGGCTCACAGGGCCAATACTGGATCTGTGGGAAACTCTCCGCAAGTGTTTCTCCACAGATGTGGCATCTCAACCATGGAATCAGACTTTCTACATTTACGAGATGATCTTCATAGAACGGGATCAGATGACCACTGACCCCCTTTTTTTAGACGTGAGACCGGCAGGTTCTTCACATGGCAGATGCTGTCGTGGCACTACTGCAATAGTTCCCATGATGTTGCTTTTGGGGGGGTGAAGAGGAACAGAAATTGTGTGAGAAGATGGTATGGTGGAGAGGAAGAGAAAGAGCGAGCGTGTGTTTGAAATGAAGAATTTCTGCCCTTTTGATCTAGAAAGGGCTGAGAAAAAGGGAAGAATGTGCAAAGACAGGAGCTGTGCTGCTGTTTGAGAAAAGTGCACTAAACACTTTTGGTCATATTTCCGTTCCTCTTTTCTCTTGGCACGTTTGATCCCATTGTGTTGTTTGTGGTTGAAACTATAAGAAGCGCTTGATTGAAGTCACATGAAATCAAAGTTTTGGCATATCTGGGCCAGATTTGCAGAAAGCTTGTCCCAGAACAAACTTTTATTTGACATTAAAGACTACTGTCAAGACACGCAATGAAAAAATGGTGATGGAAAAAGTGTGGGTAAAGGTTTTTTTCTCTGCTATCCTGATTGAAAACACATTTGTTAGAGTTTTTCTTTTACATGCTTCATTTATTAGAGGAGAGAATTTAGATAAATTCTTCCAGTTTGATTTTATTTTAGAGTTTGTTCACACAGAAATCAAACAATTGTTATTAAATACTCACCTCATGCCTAAAAATTCACATTATTATGTTTCATATCATTCGATATCGATAATTATTGAATATTTTTTATCAATACATTCAGGAATATTCCATTTTTTTTAACCACTTTATTTTCATTTTCCAACATTACTAAGCCAAATAGTTTTGATAGTCAAAAACAAAAGTATTTAAAAAAAAAATATCTCATCTCTTTATAATAAAATAAACATTAGTGTTAAAGAGACTCTTAAGCTTGACAAATACAATGTTACAAAGTGTGTGCAATGGTAAACAGTAAATATCAAACAATCAAAGCTAATTTTAAGGTGTGAATAATAATGAGACAATAAACCTCAAACTCTGTAAACAACACATTATGATAATCAAATCTGAGCTTTCAAGTAAAAGAACTAAACATTATTAAACATCATTTGGGAAATATTTAAAAAAGAAAAACAAATTCAAAGGTGGGCTAACAATTCTTACTTCAACAGTACGGTGGCCGGGATGTGCAAAACATCATTACAAAGTTTGAAACACTTTTACAAAGCTTGAGACAAATTTAATTCAATTCAATTCAATTCAGCTTTATTTGTATAGCGCTTTTACAATGTAGATTGTGTCAAAGCAGCTTCACATAAATGGTCATAGTAACTGGAACAGTGTAGTTCAGTTTTTAGTGTTTAAGTTCAGTTCAGTTCAGTTTAGCTCAGTTCAGTGTGATTTAATCATTACTGAGAGTTCAAACACTGAAGAGCAAATTCATCGATGCGTAGCTCTACCAATCCTGAACCATGCGAGCCAGTGGCCACTGGCCAAAAGTCTTGTGCAGAGCTTCAGTCACTGCGTTGGAGGCTGGACGATTTACACTTTGAAAAACAGTGGAGATACACTTTGAAAAACATTTTTACCCATCATCAGACACAATTACATAGGAAAAACCATTTTATCAAGGACAAAACAAATTTTCATTTTAGAAAAAAATTAACAAGACTCAAAACACTTTTACAAGTCCCAAAACAAATTTACAATTACAGATTTTTACGGAAAGGTAATGTACCACACACCGGAGATGATGTGGAATGTACCACACACCAGGAGCTGTTGTTACGGTTTAACTGGTGTCCGTGTTAACTGAGGCCCCTTTTGAGATGTAAACTATCCATGTCTGCAGACTGGCAGATTCGTCACTTTTTCACAGCAACAAAACATGCCCATACCGAATAAAGATTCTTATTACTTGGTGTCAGTGTAAACATTATTGATTTTAAAATCTGTGTAGCTGAACAGTATAAACCAAAATTAATGTAAAGAAATAATTATAATTGACATGTCATCAATGGGATTCGAACCCTAGTCAAAAGGTTCTGGGTGAGTATCAACCGACCTATCTAACTGAGCTACTCGAGTCTGCAGGTTGGGGTCGCTTTTGATATCTTTATCAGTCAACATATGCCATGCTATGATTGTTTCCATGCACTTGCGTTTACATGTTTCTACAAACTCTCACGCTGATATTTTCTCAGAATAGCTCTAATATGTTTTATCACAGTTGGTCAAACCAACAAAGTCTACTACAAAGTCAAACACGGGATGGATATTTTGGATATTTTCCAGCGTCTGTGTTACATTCCGGTTCACTATCAGTGTTTGGTACATTCCACGTCACTTCCAGTGTGTGGTACATTCCTTTTCCGTAAGGAATCTGTAATTGTAAATTTGTTTCAGAACTTGTAAAAGTGTTTTGCGTCTTGTTAATTTTTTTTCTAAAATGTTCATTTGTTTTGTCCTTGGTAAAATTGTTTTTTCTATGTAATTGTGTCTGATGATAGGTATAAATGTTTTTCAAAATGTAAAATTTCCCCAGGTTTGTAAAAGTGTTTCACACTTTGTAATGTTGTTTTGCACTTCTCGGCCAATGTACATAAAACATCAGACCTACCCTTTTGGTAAATAAAGGGTCTTTGAAATACTTTTTAAAAAATAATTACAGGTTTAAAAACATTCAACTTAGAAACTTTCACTACGTTCTGTACATAATACATACAAACTATTGTACATACTGTACATACTGTGACAAACTATTGTACCTGATCAACTATAATCATTGCACATGCTACAATGTGACTATTGTAGATGTGTAGATTGCGATATAAATGCTGAAATGGTATATTGTGCAGCCCTACAATATAGGCAAATATTAGATTTGGGATGCAGCTTTCTCTTTGCTCAGAATGGTAAAAAGACTGTTGTCCATACTGTTTTGTTTTCATCTAAATGGAAGAAAAAACCCTTGGTCAGCGAGTTCAAAAACAGACATGTTGTCTTGCCTTGTTCTCTCTTTACCCCGACCCCTGCCTGTAGGCCACAGAGAGAGAAAGAGGCGACGAGAGCAGGGAGACATTCCTCAGACATGCCAAGACATTCCGAGGAAAACCATCCCAAATATTTCCCTCTGCGATCCAGTGTATGATTCCTGATCCTTGGGCCAATCTGACAAACTGACTGACAGGCTGTTTGTGTGTGTGTGTACATGTGTCTGTGTGTGTGTGAGAAAGTCAACGTGAGAATAATTGAATCTGCTTGTTGGACAGACTGAAAGACGAGGAGGGGGGTAAGGTCACGTAAAGCTCGTCTTCAGAAAGTCACTTAAAATTTGTTTTATTTTCTTTCTTTTTTTCCTCCAAAGTCCCTCATGAAGAACAAGATCTAGACTGTTCTGGAGGACTTTAGACTGTCTAAAACTGGAAAGTGGCCTGTCACTGTTTTTTTTTTTTTTTTTTTTAGTTTTAAGCAGTTTTGCTTTCAAGGGTTTTCATAGGGTTTAGCTTGAATTTCAGTTCTTTTTCTGTAATTTTTAACACGTTTACTTGTTGTGTACACTCACTGGCCAATTTTTTTAAGTAAACCTGTCCAACTGCTCGTAAATGTACATTTCTAATCAGCCAATCACATGGCAGCAACTCAATGCATTTAGGCAAGTAACCATGGTCAAGATGATCTGCTGCAGTTCAAACCGAGCATCAGAATGGGAAAGAAATGGGATTTAAGTGACTTTGAATGTAGCATGGTTGTTGGTGCCAGACAGACTGGTCTGAGTTTTTCAGAATTATATTACCAAGTAACCTTTTTTATTATTGAATAAACTTTTATTATTGTTCATTTTCTTTTAATTTAGTCCCTCTAACCACTGTGCCACCATGCTGCCCTTGTATTATTATTATTATTATTATTATAAAATATGTTATTCTTAACAAAAATAAAAATATTAACAATTTACCTTTATTATTTTATTATTGTTGTTGTTGTTGTTGTTGTTAATAATTCCCTTAATAAACTCTCAAACCATCTAAATGGGATTTCTTTTAATATATTACTTGGTGATAAAGAAAATCATAATAATTGGTGCTCAAAATAATTAAAAACTTGGATGCTGCTCACCTCAAATCAAAAGGTTAATTTCATAACCTGAATATAAAAACTTTTGTGTTCCATGCAAAGTAATGTCTGGAAGCTGCATTACGTTTACCAGTAATATTGCATCTGGTTATTTCACCTCTTTGCTGATTTTATAATATCAATTGCACATTTATGGTGATTAAACAAACAGTAGGGTGTTGTTTGTCACTGAGACATACTGTGGAAACCTAGACTCACGGTTATACATACATTTTTTCGCCAGTTAACAGTTGCAAAACATTGTGGTCAGACAAACCTCATTCCACGTTCACACCTCGGATGTGTCAATTTGCCGGAAAGTGTTGCAAACTTGCACTTTTGTCTGCATGTCCGGAGCATAGGGTCGATCTGTGTGGACAGGGATTGTGAATAAGGGTCTTATTTGTATGTGTGTGTGTTTTGCAATGTATAATAGGAGCGTATTTCCTCTTTGGCACTTGATTCGCTCTTACTCTCTGGTTCGGCGATTCGATGCGGTGAGGAATCTGCAGCACCCGGCAGCTGGAATGTCCTGTTTGCCTAGATCTGTTTGTGCTTTTTTTTTCGCGCCGTGTTTTCATTGGCCTGACTGGCACTGGTGGTGTGTATGTGTGTGTCGGTAACGCAACCCAGAGCCTTGCTGTTTGATGTGAGCCATTGTGTCAAAGCCAAGCTGCTTCCTGCTACTGCTGAGAGAAAGACAGACAGGGACCCGTACTTGGACTTTTCCTAAATATACATTTTAATGGTGCGTAGTTTCTGTGTTCGCTGACAGATCTAGAGGCGCCCGCATACACAGCTGCTTCTGTCTGTGCTGTGGGATATTCAATTAATAATGTGGGCAATTTTCAACTTGATGTCTGTAGACAACATCTGTAGTATGTTGTTCGTTAGGGGTTATGGTTAGTATAAGTGAGCCATACTCACTTAGACCCTATCCAAACCGAGATTTTAGGTGTTTCGTTCAGGGTTCATTTTTCCGGGATGAATAACTTTTGGCACATTAATCGGCAACAACATTTTGTCACTGATGGAAAGTAAACTAAAACTAAATGGTTTGCACACTGAAGTCCGAAATTTTTGTATGTGTTTTTTTCGTGATTGTATGAGAAAAAATTTGTCACATGAACAAACCTCCGATGCGTATTAGTTAATTCATTATGGAAAAACGCAAAACATTTCGGACTCAGAGCAAGCAGTGATGCTTTGTTCTCCTCTCCTCTCTAAAGTAGAAAAAGGAATAGGCTACATTTTGTGTTCATCTAATATTGAATAGAGGAAGGAGAGTTCATCTCATTATTCAAGAGCTTCTCTGGATTGTCCTGAAATGCAAAGTTGATTTTAGGATTTTGATACATTGCTTGTGATACTTCCCACTATTTTGTATGTAAACAAATTCTGAACAGAGACTGGCTCTGGCTGAACCTATAGACATTATTATAGATGGCAGCCATGTTGAGGTATCGGAGAAACAGACTGAAGGTGGACCATGCTTTCTATTATTATGTCGATAGGCAGAACGTCAAATGTATGGATACACACACACAAACTACCAGTTGAATACTGAAACCAGCATTTTGGGGTTCTCAACTGTCAGTCACATTCTGTCTTTATTTTATGCACTTTTTTGTGTTTGTCGTAAAGTTATCAGTAGCTCAATTGACAGCATTCTCTATTTAGCTTTTCGCTTGTACGGTGGCTCTGAACTGTCAAAACACCACTCAAAGTGCTTTTTCGGATGCGAAAATCAGAAAAAAAAACAATAAAAAGCACAAGCGTTCATTTTTTGTGTGTTCTAATTAGTGGTGGACCGTTATCGGAGTTAACACGAGACTCTTTTCGGGCGATTTAAAAAATATATCGCCCTTAATCTATTCTCAAAGTTGGGTTTTCAGCTGGGTCTATTCTATGCAAGCTATGATGACTTTCACCTTAATATTTTAGCACTGATGTATACCTGACTGGTGAGCCGTCTGACAAAAAAGTGCCTTACTGAATCAAATCCAAATCAAATGCTCTTCTAGTTCTTTCACTTCCTTCGAAGACACTACTGACTACATTTACATGGACATCTGTAATCTAGTTATTTGCCTTAATAGACAATAATATAATTAAGGTGATTACGTAAAGTGCTTTCATGTAAGAAATTCCTGTAAATTTGGGTGACTTATACTGCAGTTCGGCTAGTTTTACTTTAACTCATGAACATTTCATTCATGACAAACTGGCAAAATTAGACTCAAATAAAGAGTAAGGACGGGTGTGAGTGTTATGGAATTTAATAATGCACGCAGAATGGAAAGAAAAAATGTGTGTGTGTGTGCGGTACTTTACTGACAGCTGCGTATGTGTCTTGTCGGAAAATATGGCAAAAAGTCCTACATGACTGTAATAGTTTGATTGTGGTGTTTACTTCAATAATGCCACTAATATATGCATACTTCACGTCTTAATTTAACTTCTGTTTAGTTCAATTATGACTTTAGACGGATTAAGGTGATCAAAAATCGCTGTTTTGACCTTATTTAGGCCTACAGTTCAAAATTCATGTTTAACTGAATAAATAGTTATTAAATACAAGTAAATCTTATTAAACATCATTTATTTTTATCACCAAGTACCATAGTAGAACAGTTTTTCAAGCAATTTGTGATGCATTTTGGAAATAGGAGATGAGTCCCTGGTCTAATGTGCCTCCTGGCTTGAGAAACCCGTTCTCAAAGACTTACTTTAGTAATTATTTGGATAGCACACATATTCTGAATGTCTTCGGCAGAATTCACATGAGCCATTTCAATGTAGATTGATCTAAATTAGTTCCAAGATTACAGTAAGATTAATCTGGATTTTTAAAAATTAATCTGTGCCCACCTATAGTTCTAACAAAGCTTTCTGGTCCAGATAGGAATTGGAGACAACAATGCAGTTGTTGTCTACTTCTTTGACATAAGCCTGTTGTGTTAAAGGTATGGAAATCACTGGAAGTTGTTCATTCACTGTAATTGGTCACTAGTTACCGTTCATATTCAACTTCTCTATCCTGCTGTAAAAGGAGGGAGATCATCTGATCTTTATTGTCCTCACTGTCACATTACTGCTCATTTGCACACATTTAGACTCTTTAAATTGTATCGGCAAATCCCTCCAAATGTGAACATCCTAGCACAATTTGAATAGCTCTTATTACAAGCAACACACATTTTCACTCAGAGTACTTCAGAAAAAATACTAGCTAGATATTTCAGATTTGAAACTGTCTGAATCTGGTTCAGTTGCATTTAAACATCAACTGAAAAAAGTTCCATTAGCTACATCAAGTTAAACAACTTTCTGCATTCCGTAGACCCTGTACAAAGACTTGAGGGAGAAACTAAAACCAGAACTGCCTTTTTAACACACCAGTAAAAACACACAGCTGGCCAGTAAATGAACTCTTCATTCAACCTCTGTGTGAGAGCGTTCTCTGCTCCACCGAATGTCCCCTGCACACCCAAAATGAAAAAAAAAAAAAAATCCAGTTATCAATCATCATCCGCCATGTGAAAAATCCGACTGATTGGCTAAGTAATAGCACACCTATCCTCAGCAAGCCGCTTGACTTGAGGTGTCAATCATGTCCGCAAATGGCGTGGGAGTTATGCAGTAAAGTGGGATTAGGGGTTCGTTGAAATTTGTAACTGTAAGTATGAGCAATAATGAAAGTGATGCTTGCTTTTCGCGAATGAATGCCTGTGGAAAAAAAAAACACAAAGGGGGAAAGATACAGTGAACATAAGACAAACACACGCAAACAAAGGACGAAGAGGGAGAATTCTTCCCAAGTAAGGAAAGGGAGGGTAAATGATTGACGGATCTTTTCAGAAAGAGATAGGAATGGAATGAGCGAGGGGAAGAGAGAGTGAGAGATGAAATGAGCTCTTCCTCTCGCTGCTTTCTGCTTGAGAGCATTCCTGTGCTGCGATGATGTCATGAGAACTGGCCCGGGGCAGACAGGGCTGCTTATGTTGTTCAGAGAGGAGGGGCCGCCGCACTCTTTCACCTCACCGAACGACAGAACCATATATCACTTCCATACAGCGCACATATGTGTGTGCCGGAAAAGAAGCTCAGACATGACTAACACAGTCAGTAAATGTGTGTGTATATGTACCTTTCGGGAATTCTACTGTAAATGTCTGAAATTTGTGGTGCCGTCTTGTCACATTTTTGTATTCGAATTCTGTCATGGTTGGTTAATGGTCTAAACATCCTGGTTTTCCTGAATGTGGCAGTTCGACATGCTTTAACCAGGAAACATCTTAAATGTAGCTCAACAGCTGTATATTATAAAGGAAGCACAATATGATGCAGCCCGAGAGGTGAAATAGGGAGCATGTCTTACATTCCTGGTCCTAAATTTGGTCATATTTACTATCAAACCATTTGAAAAACTTGGAAACTTGGGTCTTGTATGCAATGAGAAGCATATAAATGTAGTCCATACAACTTGAGTGTATTATTCTAAGAGTGTGTTCACACCAGTGAAGTCCTTTGGTTTACTTGATTTGGTCCGGACCAAACACAGTGTGGAATTATTTTTTATATTGTGTGGTTTGCGTTCACACTGCCATTTCTGCAAGCGAACCAGAAATAGTAAACAAAACCACACATGTGCTAAAGACAGCTTTTTATTGAAAACAAATGCTTGTGCTCTTATGGCTTGTCGTCTCGGCTATGCTGTCTGAAGAGCCACCACCGACGAACTCTTGCTTTAGCTTTGAGAAACCATTCACACGTCACGTCTTTTCCTTCCATCAGTTCTTTATCTCATATGTAGAGGCACACAAATCGAGAGCAACACGGTCATTAAATGTTACCTCAGACCTCAAATGCGAAACAGCCAAACACCACAACGCCTTTTTCTTTTATCCGTAGACTTGGCATAGTCGGTAGATTATTGTAGAGCACGGCTGATTGTCACCATGGCTGCCACCAAGTCAAATTATGAGATTCTGATCAGTCAAATATGCAGAGATTTTTTGCAAATGTGTCTGGTTGATGTCATTTCATATTTAAACCTAAATGAACCATACCAGAGTTCGTTTGGAAGCAGGCCAAGATTACCTCTTTAGCTTAGTCTTGGTCTATTTGTATGATGCACACCAGAGGATGATTTAGAACTGCCCATAAGATCTGCAAAGCTTATTTTTCTGTCCTAAAAAAGCTAAAGTTTTTGACAATTTTGACACGTTTTTAATGTTTTGCGCCGTGTGGTTTGGACTTTGTGCCTGGATTGTCCAAATAGAGCCCTTAATGCTCTGATATGCTCAATGGCACATGCATTTTTGTTTTTGGTTATAAGTAAAAAAAAATAAAAATTGGAAATATACTTGCCATAATGTAGTGGAGACCAGTCAAAACAACCAGTATCGGTCACTGTACTGAGAGCAGTGTTTAGATGAATATGTATTTGATGCTTGCTTTCATGTCAATTATAAAAAAAATAAACAATAGAAAAATAACAGCAGTTAAGAAAGCGTCTGACCAAAGTTCATTATAGAATGCATCAAATTGTTAAATGTAAAAACCCTGTTAAATGTGTTTGGGACATTTGTGAATAAATTTAAAAACCAGAACTTATCTTTACGAATGATGTATAATATACATACATCAGCTAAAAAGTGTGAATTTCAACTATAGGGTGACCATTAAAGGGTTAATAGGTTCCTATTGAAAGACTCCTGTATTTCTGTAGCACATACTCAAAAGACAACCACTGGATTATAAAACTTTCATTCTAATATCTCTTTACCTTACTCCTTAAAAGTCTTATAACTTATAAACCCCCAAACCCTTCCCTAATAGTCGCATTTGTGAAAGTGTGCCTTGATAGGCATTTTTATGAGCTGTACTCAAGGAGGTTTGCTCCATGCGGTCATTCTTATGAATGGAGTGTGTGTGCGCATGTAGGAGGAAGATATCATGTGTGTTGATGATTTACTGTCAAACGGAGACAGTCTGTGTCACCATGTGTGTATATCTGTCAGCTTTTCCATCCCCAGAATTTATCTACGAATTCCCATGTTTTTGCAGACTGCAGAGAATTATGTTTTTCCACAAGCTATCGTTCAAGCCCTGTTTTTATCTCCAGTCCTCTTTCATGAACCTACACTGCGTGCCTCTAAAGGGCTACGTGCAGGGTTCCCTGTAGCTCTGCAGAATGGCTTGCCTTTGCCATTGTTAATGCTACCCTGCATTGCTTTGCTTGAGCAGCTAAATGGGGCTTAGTTGGTCATCTAGATTAGGCCTTGTTTATCTTAAGGTTCTCTTTAAAAAGGTAGCTTTTCTGTAAGTTTACCTTAGTGCAAAAAAATAAATAAATCTTATAGCGCTGACTCAAAAAGAAGTACAGTGGCACTGAAAAAGTGTTCACCATTGACCGTGTTTTGTTTCTGTTGCATGATGGCTTGTTTCCACTGAGTGGTACGGTATGGGTCATCTTTATCAGGCTTGCGTTTCCACTGCCAGAAGGGTACCAATAGCTTGGTGTATGACAGAAAGTTTCAGTCGATGTCGTTCCTGCTCGAGGAAATATAAAAGTAAAGCTGTACGGGTTTTTCACATATCAAATGAGTAGTACTTCTCACAAAACTGATGCTTTATACACACAAATACTTGTATATAACTGTTCATTACTAACCTTTCTATGAACAGGATATCATTGATAGGGCGAAATATCCTATTGTAACGTCTATAATTTATATAAAATAAATAAATAAATAAATGCAACATATATGTATAACACACACAGCCCCTTACGGTCTCTGAAATGTTACCAATTACAGAAAAACTACACACAACATACATTTAGTCCTTATTTGGGTTCAAAAACAACACGCAACATAAAGCCTACAGTCAGTGCAAACCTCTCATCTGTATCTTTCACCAGCACATGTAACCTCTGTTGAAAAGTAATTCCATCATTCCACGTTCACAATAGTCCAAAAGGTGATCATAATAGTTTAACATGGCAGTTTGTTCATGATTTAGGTTGCTGAAAGAATCATTTGCTCCTTTGTTTTTTCGGGCTTCTCCTTTGTTTGCAAGTTATTTTGCATTTGTCCGTTTCTGAAAGGTTTGGATGTCAGAAGCACTTCAATAATCACGCACGCGTTATTATCATCAGCTCAAGAAGTTTGTTATTTCAAATATAGACCTTTTGACAGTGGCATAAGCCATAAAATCATACCGAATCTTACCGTACCATACTACTCAGTGGAATCGGGCCATTAGATTAAGGAATCGCTTTTAAGCAAAGAAATACTTTTTTTAGGTATGGCTCGGGTCCTCACTTTATGTAGAAACAGAACAGAATAATTTCTCTTTTTGTGAAGACAGAAGACATTAAAAACAGCATTAAAGAGATAGTTCACCCCAACACAAAAATTTACTCACATTTACTCAAGTTGTTTCAAACTTGTAAACATTCATTTATTTATTTTCTTTTTTTCAGCTTAGTCCCTTTACTAATCTGGGGTCGCCACAGCGAAATGAACCGCCAACTTATCCAGCATATGTTTTACGCAGCAGATGCCATTTCAGCTGCTACCCATCACTGGGAAAAACTTGTAAACAATGACAGAATTGTATTTTTTTGGTCAACTGTAGCTTTAACGTTGCCAAGTAATGACATGATGTAATTTTGAATTGAGGCATTCAATTAATTTTGAAGAAATAGCACAACATTTAAAATTTATAAGCCAAAAAAATATTATGTTACATATTAAACATAAGTGGTTACCCTGCTAGGCTACCTGTGGGAACTTGATGAGAACTGACTTCATACATCCACTAAAATCACCTTAGGCGCAGATTGGCTAAGTTCACTTTCCCCAGTGCATTTGTCATTTGTCTGAAGAACAGTAGTTTACTCAGAATGGGTCATTTGTTATGCCTCCCACATAAAATTACACACACACTATGTCTGAAGCAAGAATTTGATGGATATGCTCCTAACTAGCATGCACGTATCAAAGAACTGCTTCTAAGGTTAATAGGTCTGTTATGTCTGTTGTAGCTAATAGCAGCTTGCCTAGCATTCATGGGAATGTTTTTGGACTTGATGAATTCTCTTTGCATGGCTGGTCTTTGCACTTGCACAGTATAGATGCCTCTCTGAAATAAGACCCCCGGTGAAGCCTGTCACTTCAGCTTGTGAGCTATAACAGCTCCGGAACCCCGCTGTTTCAGATTGTTTGTTTCTGTGTGTGCTAATGAGAAAAGGGCTGGCTACCCGTAGTGTGTGGTTAGTGATTGAAAATCTTAAATGTGGTGAACGTGAGATATTTATTTGTAAAGATGTTCTTGTATACAAACACGTTGTGCTTGTTTCTTGCACCCCTCTCTGAGTCAGTCTTGGGAATGAGGTTCAATAGAGGCTGGCAGTGCTTCCTCTGTGTCTGATCTAGCTGATGTTATCGAGGGTTGGAAGTCTGTTTGCTTTGGGAGTGCTGGGCAGTTAGGGGTGGGAAGGGTCGAAGAGCAGCCCCCCGTGGGACAGTCGAGGTATACGGACACTGGGGTCAGCCTCTGGCTTGGGAAAGGGCTGGGAGAGCCCTGACTACTGAACAACGTCAAGTAAAATTGGAATGGAAAAACGGCCAAATTCAGACTAGAAAAGATGCACACTCGCCCTATCTCTGTTTCCCTCCCTGTCTTCGAGTGACAAAGTCCGTTTTCTCACAGGAACTGCACCAGTGTGTTTGTGATGCTTGAGCATGAGGAAAAGGAGGAGGTGCCGAGGTTAACCTCATCCGCTTCACCTTTTAGTGGATAAAAGGGATTCCCCAGTGATATCATCTGAACTTGCAATAATAGCCGTTCTGTTGGGGAACCAAAGCATGCTGGGATATGTTCATTACCTGCCCAGGCTCTTATCGGACTTGCTACTCAATAGCCTGCTGCGTTTGATCTCTAGATTCCAATTCTCTTTTGAGTCTCTTTGTAGATCTCCATTACAAAGAGAGGGGACACCGACAGGCCCAAAGCCACAGTGTAAAAGCAGTGGCCTGAAGAGCCTGAAATCAAAGTGACAAACTCAACCGCTGTAAAAGAACTTTCCCCCCTCTTCTCTGCCAGATCCTGATTGGTCAGGTTGCGTACCTGTCTCTGTCCGTCTGTTTAAACCCTCCCTCTGGGAGGTATTTCTCTATTCCTTTCTCACCATTTTTTTCTCAGTCTTTTCTTTGCTGTCTATTTTGGTGAGCCGGGCTGGTCCAGCCGGTTCCCACAGAGCGGTTCCCATGGTTATCGGCGAGGAGATAGCGTCAGGGATGGAGGATGATTGGGATGGGGGGTGGGGGTGTTTGACAGAGACCGGGAAAGACAGCTCTGCACTGGGAGATAGTCGTTCTGTTGTATGGAGGGGGGGGGGGGTGGATTGGGGTGGGGGGTTACTGGGGTCCAGCTCTCAGAGATATCAGGGGGCAAACAGAGTCGGTGGGGGTAATGGTGGACTGAGGTGGGGCGGAGCGACAGGCTTGCAGAGGCACTGTGAGAGGGACAGATTCAGTTCCCACACTCATAATGACTGTGTCACAGGAGACTGAAAAGGGACAGCCTCTGGCCCTGGGGAATTTAGCAGGACCGACCAGAACGTGAGGGAAGGAGGGGTGGCGATGGCTGCCGATGGGGTCCGTGACACAGGAACTCTCTCAGGCCTTTTTAGGCTTCACCTCAGCACTTTCACACCCGAGGTGAACCCAGAACCCAACCCCCAGCACTTCTCTACCTCACCGTTTCCACTTCATCTCCCCCTTCCCCTTGGGTGTCTTCCCCCCCTCAGGCTTTTGTTCACCATCTTGTCCCATTTCCTGTCTACACCCTTGTTCTTGCTTCTCTCTCACACTTCTTTTTGTCCACCCCTGCTGCCATCTCAAAGCCCTTCGTTTTTGTCCTGTCCTTGTGGACACCAACACTCAGAGAAGGGGTGCTTTGAAGTTTCCTTTCTCCACTCGGGCTCTCATGTCTTATCCAGCATCATTAGCACTTGACCTCTCTCCCCTCACGCCCTTTCATTTCACTTTATCTCCCCCATGCTGTGTGTGTGCGTGCACAGTTATCTTTGTGAGAAAATCAAGCTCATTGGTCCTCATTTGCACTCTTATTTCATGGCTCAATGAGCCTTTCATGTTTGCTAAACCATTATTTGGAGTTTGATACTTGTCGGCACCTTTGTTTTGTTTTGACGCTGCTACCTGGTATCTGTCCTAATGAGCAGGTATCAATTCAGACCTTTTCTGTATGCGTCCAAAAGTAGGTAAATCTTTTCTAATTACTTTTAAAGAGTATGCATCCAAAATCGCATACCACTGATGAAAATACTAGATTCATATTGAAATTTGCTACGCAACCATTAGAAAATAAGTTCATAATAGTATTAATGTGAATATTAATGGAATTCGATAATGCTACATCCGTTTTTCTTTCATTATAACATAGTCAGTTGCGACTATTCACTCCCATTTATGAATTCTCTCATGTAGGATTATTGGACAAGAAAGTGTCCATAGGATGTCTTCTACAGAATATTGCCAGTTAATGTAGGTCACTTCTGGCCTACTTTTTTTTCCAAATACTATATCCTGGCAAATTACTCGGCATACGGTTTTTCAGATATCATATAATAGGGAAATATGCCATTTCAGATCCAGTTGGGTTAAGGGAAACGTACTTGCTGGCAAGGCCAGATTCTTTTTAAACTAGGTTTTTTCACCCATCCTGGCGTCTGGAAAGTCTTTTTGTCTGTCTGTTGGGTCTGAAATCTGTGGTGCCCACTATAATGGGCCGGGCAGCACCAGTCATCCCACAACTTTCTCAGGCTTGTCCCCCCTTAAGGGCTGCCATAGTCAATATTTACAGTTGGGGATGAATCATGAAGACTTCACAATGCATTCCGAACATGCTTAAGTGTGTCGGTTAAAGAGAGCGAGCAAGGAAAGAAAGAGAGGTGTGAAACGCAGCATGAGGCTTGCGCAACTGAATGTGGTGGCGCTCCCATGACAAGACACTGGGAGACAGGACGGGACAAATACCACAGCAAGTTACTGTGGGTGTGGTGGGAAGTCTGCACAACCTGACAACCTTGCCCTCAGTTTCTCTCTCCTAGTTTTCTTTCTCTTCCTCCACTTGTGCATAAATGTGTATATGAAAAAATTGACAAAAAGGGCTTTTAACCATTAAAACAATGCAAAGTTTAACACAATCCTGTTTTAATCTGATTTATCTTGGACCCAAAAAATTGACATATCAATTATATTAAAACAATATATACACCCCATAAAAATGTCCATGCAAAAAATTTTATCAGGCATATATAAAACAAAGAATTTGATGACAAATAAAGATCATTTTTAAGGATCTCAGTGCAGTTTCAAAACCCTACGTTATTGTCATTTTAGATATGTACTTCCTCACCAACCAACTAGTCTTAACCCATTTGACAGAAATAAGTTACTGATCATTTAAAATATAATAATCATTGTCGTGTTATATATTTAAATTAGCATAAGCAATTGTGCAATGTTATGTTGATTTTTTTTAGATAAATATATATATTTTATAAGAAAATATTTTTCTCTAATAATTAGATATTTTTCTAAATCTATTTTAAAACATTTTAGTAGAAGTTCTACTAAAAAAGAATATACTTTATTGGTTTAAAAAATTAATATTGTTCAAATATATTAATGCATACACAACAGTAACAACAAAATATACATAAAGTTTCTAGATGATGCAATATGTCACCAATATTACAGCTTTACTTTGATATTTTAAAAATTTGTATGGTCGTTTTTACATTTTTACATTTTAAAGGTATGGTTTACTGAAAATTTAAATAAACCTATAATTTACTCACCCTCAACCCTCCTTGGTATGACTTTTTTTCTGTCAGATGAGCCATTTTATCCTGGCCCTTCCATGCTGTATAATGTTAATGGCTTTTGCTTTGAAGCTTCCAAAAGCACATAGGTTCATCGCCAAACTAACCTATAAACCAACAGAGGGTTAACACATGTCTTATCAAGTGGATTGATTTGTTTTTGTAACAGAAGTAGTTTTAGTTTTTAAATTCTAAACTCTAATAACCAACTCCCTAGCGACAGCCGATTGCACGTTATGCACGATATACAATGTATGGCACGTTTCACAGGAACCAATTACCACACAGTTTGATTACTACAGAAGACCAGTGTTGGGGATAGTTAACTTTGAAAGTAATGCATTGAAATATTGAGTCACTCCCCAAAAAAGTAACTAGTTGCGTTACTTAGCTACTTTAAATGCAAAGTAATGCGTTACATTACTTTTGAGTTACTTTTTCATACCTGCCTGAGGCTTGATCTCTTTCAGAACTCGCAGGGTATTTTCATTTTTAACTAGAGTATCCCTGCATTTAATGACACACTGTTTTACCTACACCTTCATTTACCTTTCAAAAAATAACTAATAAAAAAGACGTTATACTTGCCAAACAGATTAATGAAAGTTAAAAGCAGTGTTTTTGCTACTTTTGTATTTTTGTCTTATTTTAGTAAAACCACTCTCCATTGAGATTATCCCCTTTTTTATTTCATGTGTTCAATGACAATACTTCCATCACCGAAATGTAAGGCTCTGCCATCTTGGTTTCTGTCTGTTCCCACGGAAAGCGCATTTTCTCATTAAGTGTGATTCAACATGGGGGGCTCTAGCGAGTAATTTTCGCTAAGTCACAGTCTCCGACAGCTCCTGCAAAATCTCAAATAAATCGACATTTTGAAGGATTATGTTTTCATAATCAATCATATCCTAATTCTAAGTAGCCCAGGGATTCAGTTATACATCAGTGACGAGATGAAAGCAAGTGGAAAACAACATACCTCGAAAGGAAAAAGCAAGGTGAAGCAGGTCCTACGACACTAAGCTCACCTGAAAACACAGAACCGAGTGTGATTCAACATGGTTACACATTTAAATTCAGCAAATAATTTTTTAAAAGCTGTAATCAAAATTAAAGACACTATACCCAACACCATTATACAGCATGAAAGGGCCAGGATAAAACTGAAAACTACTTCGACTGTGTTTGTCTAAAAGAATGTCATGAAGGATGTCAAAAGAGACCCTATCATGATTTTTTTGAACAAAATTCCAATTTCGATTTTTTTTTTTTTTAATCATGATTTTGTCACAGTGTGAATAATTTACAAATAAAATACTAGGAGATAGCACACAACTCTTGAGCTGATATTTTGAGTGGATGCCCCTTGGGCGACGTCTAAGGACAACAAGATGTTCCGCAAATTGTTATCAATTTTAAAGTTCCGTAATAAATGTAGTTAATTAATGGATTGTTATTTATTATTATTAGTTGTTTTTATTATTGTAATTTATTTATTTTTTTATTTCTTTCCAATTTTTTGTTTGTTTAAACTACATGTTAAGTGTTGGTGTTAAGTGTGTCATTTTTATTATATGTGAAGCACCACCATGTCAGAATGAATTGCCTCAAAGGGATTAATAAAGTTTTAAACTTAACTAAATATTTTAAAAGAAAAACAATTAGACCTTTTATCAAAGACCTGTAACATGTCTTTAAATCAGACATAAAATAAAATAAAAATCACCTAATAAAACTGTAACAAATAGTCTTTAGAACAGACCAATGGCAAAACAGGTGTGTGTGTGTGTGTGTGTGTGTGTGAGAGAGAGTGAGTGAGTGAGTGAGTGAGTGAGTGAGTGAGTGAGTGAGTGAGAGCGAGACAGAGCGAACAAACAAGCGCATGCCATCAAGGCTCCGATGTTCTGCTTGACCAAACATTATAAGTAGTTGCATGTGAGTTCACAGAATTGTTTTGCCATGTATAGATCATAGATCTCGTTGTGATGCTGTCTTGAAATAGGTCGTTGACATATCGCATCTTTTGCGTGCACAAGTCTGTTTTTTTTCAATGGAGGCGTGTGGATTGCATGCACATATTGAGAGTGGTACGTGTGCGTATGCCAGGTGCACCCAGCTGAAAACATCTTTTTTCAGAAAAACTGTAAATGTAACTTTTCAGAATGCCACACTGCGAGTCACGTAACAAGAACTGACTAACCAGCTTTATACTTTGTATGGAATATAAGCATTTCGATTACCTCAGAGACAAACACAAGACACCGGAACACCAAGTGCTTTTTAATTCTCTCAATACATAAAACTTGTATCAGAACTGCAGCAATGTTTTGTTAGGTCGTCATCCTCTGAGAAAATGGTTGATTGTCACCAAACAACAACAAAGGAGTGACTGCAAAGCACGATGTAAATGCTGAAGGAAATGACGTATTAACGATTTCCACTCGCTTTTAGACACAATAAATGACTGACTTACAAATTTCCTGCTTCTGCCGAACATCAGCCTTCCTGTATCCAAAGTAACTTAATCCCATACCACAGATGTTGACTTTTTTGGCACCAGGTCCTCCTGTGCTGAACTCATCATCCTCGTATACGCAGACAATTCAGTGTCCTGTTCTCACGCTCTTTTTGACACGCTGCATTATGATTGGTTCAAACAGCATACTGACAGAAAATTGTGCTGTAAGGCGATTTAATCGTGCATGTCCAAACCGCAATTTCGATAAGATTACAATTAACCTCACAGCCCTACTTCAGGTTGATAAATCATGAAGTAATTTTAATTTCTGGGTGAACTATTCCTGAATGCTGCAATCTGTTTTTGCTTTTATTGGCAAACTATTAATTTAACAACACTGTTATTATTAGGATTTAAAAATTGTCCTTAGCTATTAAAATCTTCATATTTTTTACTTATTTTGTCAAATGTTGGATAGTTATTTCAATCACACTTTATTTTGATGGTCCGTTTGTGGAATTTAGGTTACATTGCATCTACATGCCAACTAATTCTCATTAGATTATAAGTAGACTGTTAGATTGGGGTTAGGGTTAGGGTTTGTGTAAGTGACATGTACTTGCAAAGTTTCTTATGGTAAGTTAAATATCCATTGAATGACTAGTATCAACAGACATTAAGCAAACAGTCTAATGATACTCAAATGGAACTTATTGACAATAACAAAAATAACTGGCTTATGTATGCTTGACAGTTTTTTAATATCGGTTCAATAGGTGTTGAAAATCCAGTTTGAGGCCAGTTAAACCAATTAACTAAAACGTATTGTTCAAAAAAACCAATTGAACTTCCCTACTTTTAACACAAGCAGCCACAAACTGGCACTATACAGGACTCAATAGCCTAGTAATAAATAACTCTATATTCATAATCCAAATGTGTCCAATACATCACCCAGCACTAGTTCCAACACTCATTTATTTACATCTAGTTGCGGACAAAGAGCCTCTCCAAATTCCCCAGTGACATCCTCAAGGCTATTTACTGCTGGAAGTATGTAAGAGTCATTGATCTGACCGCCTGAGACGAAAGAATGAGAGGAGAGAGAAAGAAAGGAGCTATGAGCCATTCTTGGTTTCAGGGCTCGTAGTTGGGCTATTATCCCCCTATTTGGGCAGCGCTAAAGAGCCCGGCTCTGAGAGAGAGGGGCAAGTATCAATGGGCTGGGTGGAAAGGCTAGTTTCACAGAGGCCAAGCTAGCACACAAAACCCCCAGTGCCCCCCTGAGCCCTGCAGCGAAAGCCCACACAAAGAGTCTCCTCACGGGCCATTATTCCCCGACTCCTGTGGTTCTCTGTGGAGCTCCAGTCCCAAAAAACTAACCCCCCAACATCGAGCAGAGCTGCCAAGAAACAAACTTTTCTGGGTTCAAGCCGCTCCAAGACCAACAGGGGAGAGTTTTCTCCACACATGTATGTTATTAGGAAGTGAGAAAAGTGTCAGTAGAGTTTGCGTCCTGTCAGGTTCAGCTCTCTGGGCAATGAATGCGCCATTAGCATTGACGGCAGTGCTAATCTGAAACGCCTCGAGGCTGGAGGTTAGCACTGATGAGCTTTCTGCTAATTCCTCAAGTGGCTCTTATTACCTCCAGGAGAACTGAGGTTTGGGTTTTCTTTGCAAATTCCTGTGTATCATGTGTACACCGGTGTTGAGAAACATACACTGTAAAAAGTCAAAACATCTGTACTATTGTATCTTTGTCACTAGTTTGTTCATTTAGATTAAAACTTTAAACTAAAATATTATATTATATTATATTATATTATATTATATTATATTATATTATATTATATTATATTATATTATATTATATTATATTATATTACATTATATTATATTATATTTAGAGCTGTCAAAATTAGTGCGTTAACACTTGCGATTAATTTGAAATATTTAATGCGTAAAAAAGTTAACGCAATTACAGTTACAGTTTTTTATTTTTGTTGCGGCCGGCGTGTGTTTAGGAGAAAAGTTTCAGTATAAAACAATTAATGTCGCATCACCAGGCTATCCAGCATTTCCTCCAGAGTTTCATGCAATTTTTCATTTTTAATCTTAAGAGTTTAACTGCAGTTCAGCTGTTCACTTTCATTCAGCAACATATTGTTCAAACCCTGTGACAATTATTGGATGAAAATATGAAGGTGAGTGCTGTTTTAATGGAGTTTAATATGACATGGCAAGCGGAAAGAAAAACCTCTGCATTTTGTGACTCGGGTGGTCCTTTAAGGTAATCATAAATCGCTGTTTACGTAGTAGACTCTTAATCAGAGTATTATCTTAATTATAAAATCTGAGTATTGGTATCCATGTAAATGTACTCAGTGAAAGTGCCAGATGATGTTGCAAGCTGTCAAAGACAGCCCATTTCTCTGCCTTTAAGTTGATTCCATGCGCCCTTAAATGTTTCATTAAGTTTGACGTGTTTCCCCCCCCTACACGCAACTTTTGTAAAGTGGCTGCTTCACGTTGCTGTGTCAGAATCCTTGCTTGTAAAATACAGCCATACTTTAGAACACTTAGTTTAAGCAAATTTGATGATAGCGATCGTGCATGTTGATGAATATGAAGGGAGTGCTTGCTTTCTTTTACTCATAATAACAATAATAACAAGCCCTGATTATATTATATTATACTTCATAAAACATCAGGTGTATATATTTTTTTTGTTGCTAGTTTGTAAATTTCGATTCAAATTCGTAAACTTATAATACAAAATAATTTGTGTAAATAAATCGCAAAATGTTTATTGGCAGTTATTTCATGTTAAAGGCAATCAAAATAACCTATTCTTTGCCATAAAAGTAAAATTACTGAATTAAAACACAGGAGCCTGCGTAAAAAATGCTAATTTTAGAAGAAAATTTCAGATGGCACTTAGAGGTTTTTGCATCTGAACTCTTTATATATACAGTTTATTATTTTCTACTATTATATTTTTTTCATGTGCATTCAATTTGTATCATCATTTCAGTTTTTTTTTCTGCTTCAGTCACATTTTTACCTTTTTTGTTTAACCTGTTTTGTTATTGTTCAATTATAACAATATTACATTTTCACCTGAAAAAAATAAAAAAAAAGAATTCAATAAACAAAGCAAAGAGTGGTTTAAATGGAACAGCATATGACTTAATGTTAAAATCGAGTTTGAAATGAACATATAAATCACTACATTTAAACATCATTTTCCTCTCTTCCAAAAAAATGTCTGAATGCCAACCCCCGATTTGTTTCCCACAGCCCTATCTCTCCACATTGCTCAAGACGGCAGTGATCTTGTTATTGGCCGCCCGAGCTGTGAACAAATGTGTCAAATGCTGAGGTTTGCTGTGGTGACAGAGCTCCTGTTCCCACGCTCACCTGCCTCTGCTGCTGTTTGAATCATAGCAGCCTGGTCTCATTGGTCAGACGCTTGGTCACATGACCCGCATGCAGCATGAGCCCCGCCCCCCATGTGCAATCCAGGATTTTCCCATGGGAGCGTCGGAAAGGGAGAGAGACAGAAAAAGAGAGAGAGAAAGAGAGAGAGAAAGGGGGAACAGAGACAAAATGAAAATTTTTCCCTCCACTTCCCCTCCCCCAAGCTCACCCATGACTGCTCCCTCTCTCACTCTACCTTTACATTAGTACATTTCAGTTTTTACACAATAAAAGTGTTTATAATACATTTCAGAAAAGAGCTCTCTCTACACTACATGACTGAAAACACACGTCAGAAGCTAAGCATAGTTTTTTAGATTAAAACTTGGGCTTTTATTCACCTTATTCTCTGCGAACGAGAACGCAGTCATTTGAATCTTTTTGGCTCGAGACTTCCAGTCTCATTTACTTCCATTCATTTTTAGACATTTAAAAAACAGCTCGTTTTGCTGCTTGATGTTGCAAACGGATTTTTTTTTTATTATATTATTCTATTTTGTCTGTATATTCAAGCTAACACTTTTGTGTAAAACAAGTAGTTTGACCGTTTTCTGCCGTTTATTAATCCTAGTCATTTCTTCCAGGCGACCAAATCAGAAGTTCTAAAACAATCGCAAAAACGAACACACTTCCGCGTTGAAGAATAAGGTCAGTTAGTAACATTAGTTATTAAACAAAGCAAATAATAGCAGCATTGATTGTAAAGTACTTCACTGTGTTGAGAAAAAGGCAATTCACAATTGGGTTGGCCTCAAATTAGGGCTGCACAATTTATTGTTTCAGCATTGATATCACAATGTGATCATTCGAAATAGTCACAGTATAATTTATCATTTGCATGTGTTGTTTTTAATGCCTGTAATTGTATAATGTATTTTAAAAGCATTCAGGTATAAGAAATTGTACCATAACTAATAACCATAACTAAGTAATTTAATTAAAAAAAAATTCAGTCATTTCATTCAGTTACTGTACTTGAATTCTGTTAGACTCAGGAAATGATAAAACATTTTATTTCAATTGTGTCTTATTCTTGATTGTATTTATAGATCTTTATGCATGAAAATACACACAACACATGCAAATGCAGAAATAGCACAGACAACAACGTAAATATGTCGGGAGACTAGGAATGCTCATTTCGGTTAATTTTGCTAACCGACAACCGCCGCTCATTAATCGGTTATTAACGGTTAACTGGTCAGATTACTATTAATTTTATAATAAACAAATTGACGTGACTATTTTGTGTCCGACAAATTAAATATTGCATTTTAAAATACTGATTTATTTTTATATGTCAGCATATTAATAACAGAACACAACAACAGAGCATTTTCACGCACCTGCAGTGTTTAGCACAGAAGAACAGAATAAACTAAATAAAATAAATAGGACTGCCCTTAATTATTTTCACTTAAATAATTAATTTATATTACAAAACGAAAATACTGACTGATTCTTTTTAATTACCGGCACAGGCTGTTTTTTCCAATCAAATGTTTTTTTTCTTCCGTCAAATAAAAATAGCTGACTTCCTCAAATCGCTCGCTCCACGGAAAATATGCATTTATTTAATGCCCCACTGTTATTATTATAATCACAAAACCTTTTTACATTTTTAATAGAAATCATTATTTTAAAGATTATGTCCTGATGTATGGTTTCCTTTCTCTCCCTCGCGGTTCAAGTGCGCGCTGCACGATGAAAAGACAACAACAACGCGCACATATGTTGAAATTTTGTAAACAGTTATGTTGTTTAAATATGATATTGCTTTAATGTGCATACATGCTTTATAAGCTGTAAAATAAAAGGTAAAGCCTATTTGTTGCGTTTATGACGCAGATTCAGGTCAACATCAGCGCTGATTAGCATCAACACGTCTGTTTCAAACAGCAATATTCTTCTTCCATTTTGCTTCTTTGGCAAATGTGTCTATAGGCACGGGTTATACGTTATCGTCCCGCAAAGTTAAGTATGTCTTGCAGTTAAACAAGTGGCAGACCACAGCTAACGTGCTTTTTTTCATTCCAAAAACAAGAGGCGCACCTCTCTGCTTTTATGTTGACAAGGAAAAAAGAAGAGAAGAAGCGCGGTCCTCTTATGAAACGATTAAATCAGCTGGGTATCGATTGTGCAAAAGTGTTGCTGTCTATGTTGTTACAATTGTAATATTTATTAATATTGTCACATTTAGGATTTGTACATTCATCCAGCTCTGGATAACTTAAAACAGCGATTAGACCTTCAGAGCGGTAATGCATCCTGAAGTAAAGCGAAATGGCTATAAACTCCAACAAGATAGAGTGATTACAGAGATATACAGAGTCATACTTTATCTTTAAATAAAGTATAACTATAGAAACTGTGTTCATCTTAACTGAAAGCTTCTGTGTGTTTGCTTGGCTCACGCATCGCGCACCTGTCAGTCAGTCAGTCAGTCAGTCAGTCAGTCAGTCAGTCAGCACGATTGGATTAAACAGACAGCGCATAGCACTATACGGTTACAGAAAAGTTTGCGCTGTTATAATCCACTTACCTTTTAATACGTTTTGGTGCGATTATAATCCGCTATTAAAAACATCAACAACAATAACTGAATGTTTTAAATGGATAATGTAGCCGTGGCGGGATGCATTTTGTTCCCCACCATGGAAGAATGAATGTAGCGGAAACCAAGCTCTTTAAAAGTTCTCTGTAGTTGTCTTGACAACACAAACTGCTGCTCTGGGATGAGCCGCGTGCAAAAGATGCCCCTCTTAACGCAAAGGCGCATTCAATCTGCCCCTTATGCAGCCAAACTAAAAATATATAAAATAATAATTTTAATCGTTTAACTGATAGCATTAATCGGTCACAAACGCACCCTTTCGGTTAACGGTTAATCTATTATTTTGAGCAGATTTTATGGAGATGCAAATAGTAAACATTAATTTGTCAATCTCTGACTATACACGTGCATGAAAGTACTCAAAACACATGCAAATACAGAAATACACTGCAAATAGCACAGACCACAAAAAAAGTGTGTGCGCCTAAAACTTTATAAATTGTTAGATTTTATATAGATGCACTTCAACTGCAGAATCATACCCATTAATCTAACATTATAAATTATTTTCAAACAAAGATATTAAGTCATATGGTGAAATTGAATTTATAGCGCAATATAAATTGCAAAATTAAAAAAAATCTCGCAAATGGGCTCTATGCACAGTTAGAGTTTTAAAGCCAACGATAAATTTCCGGTGAAAGCTTCATGACGTGACTATTTTCAATTTCACAAGGTTGTTTTCACAGCATTGATGTTGTAATGTCATTAAAATGCATTAAATATGTAATGTAATGTAATGTAATGTAATGTGTATTTATATAGCGCATTTATTGTGTATGGCCATACACCCAAAGCGCTTCACAATCATGAGGGGGGTCTCTCCACACCACCACCAGTGTGCAGCATCCACTTGGATGATGCGACGGCTGCCACAGGACAACGGCGCCAGTGCGCTCACCACACACCAGCTATTGGTGGAGTGGAGAGACAGTGATAGAGCCAATTCAGTGGACGGGGATGATTGGGAGGCCATGATCGTATGGGTCGATAGAGGGACTTTGGCCAGGACACTGGGGTTACACCCCTACTCTTTCACGAGAAGTGCCATGGGATTTTTAATGACCACAGAGAGTCAGGACCTCGATTTAACGTCTCATCCGAAAGATGGCGCCCACTGACAGTGTAGTGTCCCCTTAACTTTTACTGGGGCATTAGGACTCACTTAGACCTCAGGTTGAGCGCACTCTGCTGGCCTCACTAACACCACTTCCAACAGCAACCTAGTGTTCCCTAGTGGTCTCCCATCCAGGTACTAACCAGGCTCAGCCCTGCTTAGCTTTAGTGAGTAACCGGTCTTGGGCTGCAGGGTGATATGGCTGTGGCTTAAGCATTCATTTAGTTGTTCAATCATAAAACAAAATGAAATGCTGTTGTAACCACTAGTGCCGTCAGTAGCAACAGGTTAACACAGAAGTTCCATTGAAAATACTGGGGTAAAATAAACTTTCATATTTTAAAGACATGGCGGGGGTAAATGGAATTTAATGCAGTGTTTATTGTCCAATCTGAGACCCACTTCATATCGTATATCTAACAGCCAGTGAAGATTGAAATCAGATCTTAAACATGACAATTTTGCAATGAAAAGACAGGTCACCGGAAGTCCTTGGGATACCTGGCTGAAAATGAAGTCTGTGTGCATGTAGCACATTTTAGATTTCTCCAATATTGTGCAGCCGTACAGCAAACTTTGTAAATGTTGCATTCAAAACAGAAGAACAAACTCTCTATACAGATCTATAATAATTTTGTTAAGAAACTAAAATAATTATACTACATATTTTAAATAAATATTATGTGATCTAATAAACAACAAAACAAAAAACAGAATGATAGCGGTTTAATTATTTTATTTTGAAAATTTATGAATCATGTTTTTTGATAATACTTGGAATTAAATTATTAATTTATAAATTAAAGATTAGTTTTTTTCATGAACTAAAAATCGGTTATTTCCAGTTTATTGAGCTTGACTGTAAATATTATAGTAATAGTAATAGCAACGCTGTACTAATAAGGTATAAAACACTTAACAGAGGACTATTGCTACTGTCATATTTCACTGTAATGCAAAAATGCAGTAGGAAAATGATAATAATAAATATATTGCTCATAATCTTGCAACAAACTTGAAGCTTTAAAAAATCTTAGTTAAATAAATTGTAGTTTTTGGTCTTTCTTAATCACGTCAAGCCTGTCCTGTTTAATTTCAGTTCGAGTAATTGGGTTTTTATCTCTTCACCGCGACCTTTATGTTTTGATGTGTCGTTCATTTCCATAACACAAACGGTGCGGGACGAGCCAGACGGTTGAAGACTCCACATTTTCCAAAGCGTGTCCCATGCCGCTGAGATAAAATCAGAGATAAAATCTTGTTTTAACGGTGACAGAAAGTTAAAGGTGTCATTTTGTCTATCTCTCGTCCTCAATTGTTTAAAATCCTGCATGCGATCATCTTTCCGTTGCTTCTCTATGTCAGCACTGGTCCACACTCATTCATTTTTATTCAGGTAATACAGGAGATTTGAAAAAAAGGTCTTGGCCAGTGTTTCTTATTTATTCTATAGTAATTGACATAAGATCTGTAATATTATTAATGCACAAACTTGAACATCAGGATGATAGGATGATAAAATAGGATGATACATGAGGCAGAAATTAGCATTATAATAAAAACTGAATTTTTCTATTGAAAGACAAAGATTCTCTTTTTTTCTTTAACTAAATTTTGATGAGTGATGATTTTTGCCTAATTCATGATGGTCCAATTTTTGATATACCCAAGTGAAATCTGTTAATAATTTCATGATAGTTTATTATTATTGCTTATGTATACATCCACATTTTGAATATTGCATAAAAATGCTTAATGGAAATACCAAGATGTGTGTACATTTTAAAAATTTGCATCAATGTGTACTCAAAAAAGTTTGCTGTTTTTTTTTATGTAAATTGTTTATTTAAAATGTGCTGCAACTACACAATTCTTGGGTTTTGGGGGGACAACTTAATTGTTTTGTTAATCCGCTTAAATTTGTAAAAACTGATCCACTAACTCAGTTCCTTTTGTTGTCCCAACACAAATCGATAGTGTGGAACCCAACATTTTTTTTTAAAGTGTATGCGCATAGAGTAGATGTAACTTTTTATTCACTAAGAATGATGGCATTAATGAGTTATCCAGGGGAAACCGAAATTAGAAATTGGATGGTCTTTATTTGCAAATGTTTTATGTGATATTACAGTTTTGCGCATAGAAATGTCTTTTTTAGTTAGTGTTAATTTCTGCTTAATTTTTGTCCTATTTTAAATTCCTGATCTTTAAATGAGGTTTGTTGATTAAATAATTGTAAACACCTTTGTCATTTGTTATGAACGGTGTAAAGGAACAAATGACAAATACAAAACAAAACAAAAATAACGTTGTCCTTAGATGCTGACTAAAAGTTGAATTTTGGTCACCTGACATTACAACCTAAATTTAACCTAATATTAACCTTTTATTATGATGTGTGCCTGCTGGGTAATAACTAGATGCACTACAGAATGTTATGTTTACACAAATCTACAAATTAGATGTAAATGCATCAGCTTTTTACAGTGTAATGCCCACTACTCTTGAGTACTTTTGAAAGATCTTCTTTTTTACTTATACTTTGAGTAATATTTACAACAGATACTTTTACTCTACTTCCACTACATTTTTAGACAAGCAATGGTACTTGGTGATTTTTCAGCCACATTTTGTTATATAATACGGATGAACAATAAAAATTAAGTTTTTTAACGAGTTTACGAAACAGTCATTTGTCGTTTTTATTCTCCTGCCTTAACTCAAATAAATAGTAATGAGTGCGGAGCATTGTTACACTGAAAAAATATCTGTAAATTAGCATCTTTTCATATTTTGTGATTCATGTTTTTATTTTCCCATTTATTTATGCTTGTAAATTGCGTTCTGCGACCTTGATCTTTCTTTCAACAACTTTTAAGCTTGAAAAGACAAAAAAGTGACATTTTTAGTAGTTTAAAGTGATTTATTTTCTGAGTTGGTGTTGTATATTACGGTACAAAAACTGTGTAATAAGCTGCCAGTACATTTTCTGTTTTTTTTTTAGACTTATAGGCAAGGCAAGGTTTATTTATATAGCACATTTCATACAAAATGGTAATTCAAAGTGCTTTACAAAAACATGAATAAAAGAGACAAGTGCAAGAAAATAAAAACAAAGAATAAAAAATAATTAAATATGTCTATTTATTATTTATTTAACATTTATATTATTTTGAACAACTAACAACTTGTCTAACTAAACTTCCTAACAGTCTAACAACTGTCTTGACTAAAATGTCAATAAAAGTCACTGTTAAACCGTAAAGTTAATTACAAAATCTCTATTCTTACAGTGTACATGTGAAATAATTGAAGTCCCAGAGCCTTATTTAGCTGTAGAGCATAGTGATTAAATTAGATATAGATAGATTATATCGATCTAGATTCTCTATAATATATATATATATATATGACACTTCAGTGGGAATATCATACATGTTCAGTCTGAGACCCCACTGTGACAGAATGTTGTAAACAGAAAGCAGAAGTGTCTGGCAATCACGAACGCGATCATTAGCTTCTGCATGATGTGGCATTGACATGTTTGCCACAGGGTTTGTCTAGTCGCGCCTCTTGCTCTTCCTCCTGTGTTTCTGTGGTTTTGGAGGCAAACACAGATGGAGAAAGAGGCTGGAGTCTGAAGAGTTGGCGGAGCAGGTTTGGACTTGTTCAGCATGGGAAACTCAGGAGCTGAGTAAATAGTTGCCAGAGTATTGTTTTTCTTCAACCACTCCGCCAGCGCAGTGTGTGGGACGAGGAGGAGATCAGACTGAAACTCTGAGACGGCACCTGTGCTCATCACACACACATCATATATGGGAAAAAGAGAAGTCACATTAAATTAAATAAAAAAATGTGGCAATATGGAATTGTGGCAGTATGGGTAAAAGAATGTTTTGTAATCATTTAATGTAATACATACACTCACCGGCCAATTTATTAGGTACACTTTACTAGTACCAGGTTGGACCCACTTTTGCCTTCAGAACTGCCCTAATCCTTCGTGGCATAGGTTCAAGGAGGTACTGGAAATATTTCTCAGAGATTTTGGTCCATATTGACATGATAGCATCATGCAGTTGCTGCAGATTCGTTGGCTGCACATTTATGATGTGAATCTCCCGTTCCACCACATCCCAAAGTAAGGAATGAACATGGTCAGCAACAATATTCAGGTAGGCTGTGGCATTGACATGATGCTCAATTGGTACTAATGGGCCAAAAGTGTGCCAAGAAAATATTCCCTGCACCATTACACCACCACCACCAGCCTGTACCATTGATACAAGACAGGATGGATCCATGCTTTCATGTTGTTAATGCCAAACTCTGACCCTACCATCCGAATGTTGCAGCAGAAATCGAGACTCATTAGACCAGGCAAAGTTTTTCCAATCTTTTATTGTCCAATTTTGGTGAGCCTGTGCAAATTGTAGCCTCTTTTTCCTGTTCTTAGCTTACAGGAGAGGCACCCGGTGAGGTCTTCTGCTGCTGTAGCCCATCTGCCTCAAGGTTGATGCTCTTCTGCGTAGTTACTGTTGCCTTTCTATAAGCTTGAACCAGTGTAGTCATTGTCCTCTGACCTCTGGCATCAACAAGACATATGCGCCCACAGAACTGCCGCTCACTGGATATTTTCTCTTTTTCTGACCATTCTCTGTAAAACCTAAAAGTGGTTGTGCATGAAAATCCTCGTAAATCAGCAGTTTTTGAAATACTTAGACCAGCCCTTCTGGCACCAACAATCAAGCCACATTTAAAGTCACTTAAATCAACTTTGTTCCCCATGATTTGTGCATAGTCTTTTAGTTAGGACTGGCAGATTTATGAAAATTAAATAAAAAGTATTGTTTTGATTTTAGCAGTATTTTATTTAAAGTCATAATATTGCATGTATTATATTATATTATATTATATTATATTATATTATATTATATTATATTATTTTATATTATATTATATTATTTTATATTATATTATATTATCCATTCTTTTTATGCCAAGTTATCCAGCAAATGTCAGCAGATGCTCTTCCAGCTGCAACCCATCTCTGGGAAACATCCATACACACTCATTCATACTCATGCACTACGGACAATTTACCTATAGTGCATGTGTTTGGACTGTGTGGGAAACTAGAGCACTTGGAGGAAACCCACGCGAACGCGGTGGGGAACATGCAGACTTCACACAGAAAGGACAACTGACCCAGCCGAGGCTCAAACCAGTGACCTACTTGCTGTAAGGTGACAGTGCTACCTACTGCGCCGCCCCTATATTATATTATATTATATTATATTATATTATATTATATTATATTATATTATATTATATTATTCTCCCTGGTTTGTCAGTTAAGATAAAAATGTGTAAACTTACAATGTAAACATAATTTATTTATCCTTTAATGCATAGCATATTGATACCAACCCCCCAAAAACTCGTTTTAATTTTGGGGAACTTTAGTTTTATCTTAGTCATAATTTTGCAGTCACACATATTGGCATGGTAGTTTTGGAGCTCATTGGAGCTTGATTGTCACTTACCAAATTTGAGCAGAAGGAAAAAAACTGCTTTATAATGTCTCTTTATATTCACAGTTACATCAACAGAAGTGGATGTGGAGAAACATGAAAAATTGACTGACAGAGTTTTCATTTGACTCCTGTGAGAGGGTTATCAGTCAGATGAGTTGTCGGTGTGGTGTGAAGGCGTCACGTTCAGCAGCTCGGTCTCTCTGCCACTCAATGACGAGGCTTTTAGCGCCTGTGTGTTGTTTGAGAGGGTGGGAATGAGGATGAGACAGAAGCAGCACTGAGGTGTGAAATCAAGAGAGGCCACGCAAACTTCTGACCTCACACCTCGCCCCACTCTGTGTTTGTGTGTGTGCGTATGCATATGTGTGAGACGTTGTGTGTACGTGCGTGCATGAGAGAGTTTGGCGTGGGAATTAACAGATTGTTTGAAATGTGTTTAGTTTGTAACCCGTGATTTACCGCTGTGTGTGTGTGTGCGTGCGTGCATATATACTTGTTATCAGATGTTTGTGACCAATAGGATTTGTGATTGTTCACCCAAAACTGAAACTTTTGTCATATTTACTCACCATTTACTTGTTTCAAACAAGTTTGAATCTCTTTTTTTCTGTTAAACACAAAAGAAGATATTTTGAAAAATGTTGGAAACCTCTAACCACTGACTTTCATAGTATTTGTTTTTCTATGGAAGTCAATGTTTACAGGTTTTCAGCTTTCTTCGAAATATCTTCATAAATAGTCATCTGTTAAACGCAAAAGAAGATATTTTGAAAAATGTTGGAAGCCGGTAACCATTGACTTCTATAGTATTTGTTTTTTTTTCATGGAGGTCAGGGGTTAGAGGTTTTCAGCTTTCTTCAAAATATCTTCGTTATAAAATATTTTGTCTTCTGTGTCTTTAAAAAATTTCTTAAAAGAAATATGAAGCAGAACAACAGCAGTTTTCAGTTTTGATAATAATTAAAGTGTTTCATTTGAGCAGCAACTAATGATGTTATATACATTTTTAAAGATTTGTGTGACTAAAGACTAGTAATGATGCTGCAATTACAGCTTTGAAATACAGGAATATATTACATTTTCAAATATATATTTATATAAGAAAATGGTTATTTTAAGTCGCAATAATATTTCACAATATTCCTACTTTTGCTTTACTATTTATTTAGAAATTACAGCAAGAGGCTTTCGAAAACAACAACAAAAAACTTTTGCTGTTTTTGTTGCTGAACAATATCTTGAACAGTATTGTATCTGTGAATGCTTTAAATAGTTTTTAGGCGAACACAAGTTTTTAATGCATTCAGTGGGTGAAATAAGTATTCAACACATCACCATTTTTCCCAGAAATCATATTTCTAAAGGTGCTGTTGACTTGAAATGCTCTCAGAATTTTGACTACAATCCATTTATGAAATCCATTTGTGAAAATAAAACAAAAAATATTAGTTTACAAATTTAGTTTTGCATATTAAAATAAAATGATGCAGGGAAAAAGTATTGAACACATGAAGAAAGGGAGGTGTAGAAAAGCAGTGAAAGCCCAGACAGCAGCTGAAATCTCTTAGTAGTTCTTCAGCAATCCTCTGCCCTTCGTCATTGTAAATTAATTTTTGCTGCCTCAGTTCAACCTACATTATCAACATAATTAAGATGAAACCAGGGTGGACATTTTAGAAAGATAATGATTCAAAATACAGGACACTCTTAAATACTATGAGAGAAAGTAAATCAAGCTGTAGAATGGCTCAGCCAATCACCTGACTTAAATCCAATACAAAATCAAGCTCAGATTTGATAGACGAGACCCACAGAGACAATAAGATTTTTACACTCTGTTGAAGTCTGTGAAAAAAATCACACCAGAGCAATGCATGTTACTTCATTCTCCATATGAGAGGCGTCTTTAATAAGTCGTTATCACCAAGTTGAATACTTCTTTCTCCCACTGAGTACATTTGTTTATTCTTGTTTCATTACTTTTAATAATCCAAATTGATCACATTGACTTAAGTTCAAGTGTGTAGGAAATGTAAGTTCCTTATGAGGCTGGAATAGCCTATACATATACAGCTATAAAAAAAAACACCTGAAAATCCAGTTTCCTGTACACCACGTATAATAACTAATAAACTGAAAATAAAAATGCAGTTATGAAGAGTGTTTAGGTTTATTTTTCAGACATATTTATGTTCACATTTAGAAAACACTATACAAACGTCAGAAGAGTTAGAAAAAACTGTATTTATTGGAATAACCCTGATTTTCACAAAATATGGAAGAGCAATTCCATGCTAATATCAATCTTGCCATGAAAAAATGAGGTTTTCACCAAAATATAGAAACCATTTCTAAGTTTTTTGTGTAGGCTTGTACTTTACAGTACTTTAGAAATACTCAAAAATGTCTGTCAGTGTTTTCAAAGTATTATATTGATATAACAAAGTCACACAAGTGGCAATTTTACATTGGTCACATCCATAACAGAAAAGTGTCATATCCATAACGACACTTTTTCCTCATAAATACAAAAATAATAAATAAAATCAATCATTTTTGTTCTATAGTGAGCCACCTCTTATCCTTTTGATTATCATTATTTCTTGTGGGTTGTGCAGTTTAATTCTCAAAATTTCTACAAAGTATGTTGTGTACTTCAAACTCGCAAACTTTTTTGGTCATATCCATAACGCATGTTTATTTTCCTCATTTAAAATACAAAACATGTTTACAGATTGATATTTTTCCGATCCTATAACTTTGTGGTCAGTTGTGGAAAATATAAACAGATGTTTTAATATAATGTTAACGTACTTTTTATGTGAATCTATGTTTTGAGATTTTACTGCAAATGTCACATCCATAACACTGGAATTGCTCTGAAATATTTTTCTAGTTTTAAAACAACAGTCATTTCTGAAGAAGTGAACATTAGTATTAGTGTTATTTGAAATTTAAGGAAATGTTATAAAAGCTTTTCAGAATAAAACAAATATATTTTAGTCAAATCCAAACCTAAAAAAGTCAGTAAATCCTGAGAAACTGAGATTTCATGTGGTCTTTTCATTTTTACCATAGTAAAGGGATTTTATAAACTACTGTAGCACTTGATTTAACATCTTATTGCTGAACTGTGTCATAAAATTTAATTACAAATTAATGTGTTTTTTTTTCTCACCTGTTTCCAGGCCTGCAACTGCAATGAGTACTTTAAGCTGAGCAGAGAGGAAATGACACGCATGATGAAAGAGAGAGGTTCACACTCCTTTTCTATTTGTTTCCCACATCAACACAACACACAGATGTACATGCACTTGCAGATTTATTACAGATAAATCAATTTTTAGCATTTAAAGGGATAGTTCAGCCAAAAATGGAAAATTGTCAATATTTACTTATCCTCCATTTAGCAGAAACCCATTTATTTCTACTGATGAACATCAAAGAGGATATTTTGCATAAAGTTTTGAAGCCATTGACTTTCATACTATTTTGTTTTCCTTACTATGGATGTCAGTGGCAGCAGTTTCCAACATTCTTCAAAATATATTCCTCATATGGTAACAGAAAAAAGAAGCTCGTACAGGGTTGGGAGAAGGAACATTTGAGTTAATAATGAGTAACTTTTTAACTGAACGGTCGCAGCACCTGTCAATTTTGGGCTTTTCATACTTTTTTCACTCTAATGACATTCAAACTATAAATTGTTGCTTTATTTCTTTAATTTGATTGTGTAGATTGCAACTACAATACATTCACATTTTTGTTCATATTAACATTTTATAGAATTTACTGAGAGAGAAAAATGTTTGAAAATTATTTTACATTTTTCAATAATTGGATTAGCCAGATTTTCGTGTTGCTCACAGGATTTTCTGAATTATTGAGTGATAAAATCAGATTGCCAAAATACCCTTTTGGTATTGATAAACTTTTATTTTAAACTATTAAAAAACACAACAAAAAAAATCTTTGGAACTAAACCCAATCTGATTCTCAGGTTTTTGTGTGCAAATTAGCACATATACAGTTGAAGTCAAAATTATTCACTCCCGTTCAATTTTTTTTCTTTTTTTAATATTTCCCAAATCATGTTTAACAGAGCTAGGAAATTTTCACCGTATGTCTGAGAAAGTCTTTTTGTTTTATTACGGCTAGAATAAAAGCAGTTTTTAAATTTTTTAAAAGCCATTTTAGAGTCAAAATTATTAGCCTTTTTAAGTTTTTTTTTTTTCGCTAATCTACAGAACAAACAGTTGTTATACAATAACCTGCCCAATAACCCATCCTGCCTACTTCACCTAATTAACCCAGTTAAGCCTTTAAATGTCACTTTAAGCTGTATAGTAATGTCTGAGGAATATCTGGTAAAATATTATTTACTTTCATCATGGCATTGATAAACTAAATCAGTTATTAGAAGAGAGATATTAAAACTATTATGTTTAGAAATGTGTTGAAAAAAATCTTCACTTTGTTAAACCGTAATTAGGGAAAAAAATAAACAGGGAGACTAATAATTCGAGAGGGGCTAATAATTCATTGGGGCTAATAATTCTGTACATGCAAACATGTAACATGTTATTACACAATACACGATTAACATCTTTAAACATACTTTGCAAATTTTTACTTAATGTAAATAATGAACTGGGGAAGTATAATGATAACTAATTTTTAATTTTCTTACATTCTTCTGTAGCGTCTTGCCTTAAAATACAATAGTCAGTGTTTAAAGTGGATAAAAAAATCACCTAGACGTCCTAAAGGGATAAAAATTCACCCCTAAATAAAAATGACATTATTTTTTCTCTCTCTCTCATTTTGTTTTAAACCTTTATGAGTTTTTTTTCTATTTTTACACACACAAAGAAGATATTTATAAAAATGCTGGTTGCTGAGATGCAACAACTTCCGTAATAGAAAAAAAAGAAATACTACGGAAGCCAATGAGTTCCAGCAAACAGCATTTTTATAAATATCCTCGTTTTGTGTTTAACAGAAGAAACTTAAATAGGTTTGGAACAAATGAAGGGTGAGTAAATGATGTCAGAATTTTCATATTTGGGTGAAACTATCCCTTTAAAAGAAAAGCTTCATTTTACAACATTTTGCAGCAATGGTACGGCATCAAAGTTCCTTTATTATAACACAGTATTAAGAGTATAGTTACTAAACAACCTATACATTTTTTTAAATAGTCAAATTTAACTTTTTAATCAGCCTTAGTACACAATGTAACTACAGAAGAGTCTAAATCAAATAGGAAATTATCAAAACTCTTTAGTTATTTTTGAGCGAGATGCTAATGGTCTAATCCGATTCAATGATTTATGCTAAGCTAAGCGCTTCTGCCAGACCCGAAGATTAGCTGAATGGATTAAAAAATGGTAAAATTCAACTGTTTAACTATAGCGGAGTTGTAAAATAAGTGTTCAAGACAAGAACTTGAACACATTTTGATTTTAGGACAACTATGATGAAAGGTTCTGATCAAGTTTATAAGATGACTAGATTCTATTCATCTTTTCTCTCTCTCTCTCTCTCTCTCTCTCTCTCTCTCTCTCTCTCTCTCTCTTTCTCTCTCTCTCATCAGGTCTTCTTCAGAACATCGTATCCAAACGGGATGACTGTGTCCCACAACATGAGACGCAGGCAGAGTACAGCAGCTGGAGGCCCCCTGAGGGCCCCCAGTTCACTCCTCACTGCCGCTGGGCCCCTCGATCAGACCTGGACCCCCAGACCTTCAGGTTCCCCAGTGGAGCAGAGGTGCAGCTCGAGACAGTCCCGCCAGGCCTTCTGCCCCGCATCCCTGTCTACTTCATCTGCACCGGCTGTGGGAAGGTCTTCTGGGAAGGCACTCATTTCGACCGGGTGCTGTCGCAGTTCCAGGAGGTCCTGCACGTCTGAAGGCTGGGATCACAGGTGTCCAGCTCTTTCTCAACTCTTCTTTAGTCTTTTTTTAAATTTTATTTGCTGCACGATGTCATTATAGCTGTGCAAAAGCTGCAATTAAACCGTTTCATTTTGTGGTTTGCACTGAAAATTGGTCGAGTTGTTATCAAGTCTGTGGTGTAAATTTGTTTTACACAATATTATACTTTATATTTTACAACAGGATGATTTTATGTTTATTTTTTTATGTGCAAATATCCTGTTTAACCCTTTTTTGGAGGTGTAATGTAAATTTGTTTTACAAGACGTAATCTACTTCAGTGTTTCTCAACCATGTTCCTGGAGGCCCACCAACACTGCATATCTTATATGTCTCCTTTGTCTGTCACATCCATTACAGGTCTTTCAGTCTCTGCTAATGAGCTGATGATCTGAATCGTGTGTGTTTGGTTAAGGAGACACGGTAGATGTGGAGATCTGGTGGTCCTCCAAGAACATGGTTGAGAAACACTTATCTACTTGATGCTTAAAACAGGATTTACAAAATGATTTTTTTTTTACAAAAATCCTGTTAAGCCATTTTTATTTTTTGAAAGAATATGCTCTGCATGTAGTTTATACTATGTAATCATATAGTTAAAAATGGGACTTTCGTGGAATTGAGCCTTCAAAAATGACAAGACGCTTTAATTCACTTTTTTTCCCTACAATTTTAATTGTCAAATTTGTTTTAGACTCTTTAATATCATAAAAAGTTGACAGAATCTTTCATTTTCATAAATTTTAAGCTCAAAAGACTTTCATTTAATGACAAATCATTTGTTCATTTAATGTTTTGCATATAAACTTGTTTATTACTCTGGTTTACAGTAAAACTGAATGTTTTACACCGTATAATAATATATTGTACATAAAATGTTAGCAAACCTTCTAAGTTGTCAATAAATTGTTGTTTTTAAAAATATTTGCTGGTAAAATGAGACTGGTTTGAGCACATTCTTTCATTACATTTTCATTTTTTAAATTTTATTTTGTACAGTTCTATAAAATAGCGTAAAATCCGCATTTGTTTTCCACAATGTAATGTACGTATTGCCTTAAAATATTTCCAAGAATTGTTACTCATAAAATGTTCACACAATAAATTAGCGTTAAGTGTTTTAATATGACTTTATGAAAGAATTGAAAGAATTCACAATTATTATTAAAAAAAAATTTGCTGGATTTTGTAAAACGGTATTTATTTAGGCCTCAATTTTATGTAAATCGCTTATTTTTTTTCTTTTTGTTATGAACATTCTTATATAAAATTGAAGTCAGAAGTATTAGCCCCCCTTAATTATTAGCCACCCTGTTTATTTTTTTCACCTATTTCTTTTTAATGGAAAGAGGATTTTTATCAACAAATTTCTAAACATAATAGTTTTAATAACTCTTTTCTAATAACTGATTTATTTTATCTTTGCCATGATGACAGAAAATAATATTTGACGAGATATTGTTCAGGACACTTCTATACAGCTTAAAATGACATTTAAAGGCTTAACTGGGTTGATTAGGGTAACTATGCAGGTTAGAGGAATTAGGCAAGTTATTGTAAAACAATGTTTTGTTCTGTAGAAAAAAAAGCTTAAAGGGGCGAATAATTTTGACCTTGAAATAAAAAAAACATTATTTAAAAACTGCTTTTGTTCACCAAAAAACAAAACAAAAAAAAAACAAAAAAACAAATAAGACTTTCTACAGAAGAAAAAGTATTATCAGACATAGACATACTGTGAAAATTTCCTTTCACTGTTAAACATTATTTGGGAAATATTTAATAAAAGAAAAAAATATTCAGAGGGGGGCTAATAATTCTGACTTCAACTGTACATAATGCCCTAATCATAAAATGTAAGACTTTTATTCTAATATTCTATAAAACGATTGAATAATAAGTTTAATGTTGCACTGTCTCCACAAAATGACACTTGCTTCATTTTTCATTTAGTTTTTTTCAATTATTTGTTTCTTTATAAATGCTTGCTAAGTTTTACCATAATATTTTGCATGTTATCTCTATCACAGTTATCTCTGAGAACCAACAAAACGTTTTGTTTGCTCTACATTTTGGACGCTGTTTATGTTTAGTCTTAAGTCATATCTCCATTTGTAAATCTGTCAAAACTATAGAAAAAAAATCTGCCTGGGTTCCCCAAAGGCTGCACTGCTGATTTGGTGCCAGACACTGTTTTCCTTCCAGGTTTTTGAGGACGATTTGTGAGTTCATAACAGGATGGGCTGAAAACACTCAGTCCTTGTTGCGTAAAGCTATGTCTAAGTCCTGTGTAAAACAAGACACTGCAGGTGAACAGGGTGGAAAAAGTCATATAATTATCACCAAAACTCCTCCAGAACGGCAAATAATTTTTTTGTTGTACAAATTTTCAAAAATCTTAAGCTTAATATGCAAATACTAATGCATTATTTAATTAAATGTGTGCTAATTTCCATAAAAAAGGACGTTTGGGGTTTGTTCATTAAAAATGAGCTGAAACAACACAATTCTTAATTTGTTTTGGGACAGCTTAATAGTTTATGTTCAATAAACTTGAATTAGTAAAAACTAATCACTTAATTCCTTCATGTTGTCGGAACACAAATCATTTGTGTATAAATATTACACTGTAATATTTAAACATTTTAGCACAAAAATCTGAACATTAAAACTATATTTTATTTTTTTATGAAAAAGTAGTTGAACTGTATAAAATCATATGAATAAATCTAAAGTTTGCTACAAGTAAAAGCTGCGGAGGTGGATATTTATGGCTTATTTTCAGAAACTGGCCATTTAAAATATGCATTTTAATTGATAAGGTGCGACAAAGGAAGCACTTAAAAGTTTATTTCAGAGGGTTTCTTCCCATTAGACTGAAAGAAATACTTTCCGAATCCCAAAGAGCCCCAAATCTGTCAGGTGTGTGTGAAAAGGTGTTGTTTTTAACCTGCGGTGTGTCTCTTTAAATGTGTCCTCTCTGAACGGGAGTCTCAGAGTGTGTTTGCGTTAGCAGGAGATAATCTTGTCCTCTTGCAGTAGGAGCTCTAGCTCTGTTCGGGCCGCCCCGGCTCTTCTGCGCTCCTGTTATTCGATACTGGCTCTTTCTTTGCTGGGAAGAAAAGCTCGCCTCTTTCCCACGCTCCTTGAGCACGTGGTGCCGGGCTGAATTGGGCCCTCTGAAGGCCCTCCTCTATTGAGACGTCATGCTAACCCACAGATTCCCCGGCCTGTGACTCTCTCTCTCTCTCTCTCTCTCTCTCTCTCTCTCTCTCCCTCTCTCTCTTTCTCTCCCCCTCCTCTTGCTGTCTGGATCAGGCGCCAAAACCCCTCGCGCAGGGGCCGCTGGATGATCCATGAAGAGCTCCTGCTTTTCCTGCAGTCGTAGTGCTGAAAGACTCCTGAAAAAAAACAACAACACTAGGTTTCACTTTGAGTTCAAAACTTACAGTATTAGTTCACTTCCAAAACTAACATTTCCTGATAATTCACTTTCTTTATAATTCTTTCTTTATTTCATTTATTCTTTCATCAATTAAAGAAAAATTGAGGTTTATGAGGGAAAAAACAAGTATTTTACTAATTTTTTTAAGGTTAGTGGTTCCAAAGTATTTATATTGGCCGAATTTCAACAAATTAAATTTACTAATGTTCAACTTAATTTGTTTGTTTAAATTCAGCACATATAAATTGTTTGCAACCACTTACCTTTCCAAAACCAAAATATTTGTTAATCCAGTGACTCTTTTTTTCCTGTGGACTTCTGTGGTGCTCAGTGGTTTGAAATGAGACCATGTTTACATCTGAGTTTAGGGTCATCAGATTTAAATATGACGTCAACATTTAAATTTTCTCACCCTCAAGTGGTTGTGAACTATTATGAGTAACTTTTTTCTGTTTAACACACACACACACACACACACACACACACACACACACACACACACACACACACAAAGACATTTTGAAGATTTTTTAGAACTGAATATAGAAACTCCAGTTTGGGGGATAATTAAGAGTGAGTAAATGTTTATGTTTGGGTGAACTATTCCTTTAAAGACATAATATGTCAGATTTTTTTCAGTAAAATATCTACACACAAAGAAAGAGCAGTGTTATATTTAGCTGACTCTATATACTTGCATTATCCCAACTGTTTTAAAGAGTGTTCAAATCCTGAGAAATAATGGTAATGCCGTCACACACTCTTGATTACCGGTATGATTTCTAGAAAACATTTAATAAGAAAGACATCTAAGAAAGACATTTAATATGTTGTGTGTTTTATTAGACAGCACAGAGAAGCATTATAACAGAACTCATAAATGTATTTAGAATGATTAAACTGCACTGCTTCTTCTCCATGAGATCATGAGTGGAAGAACCAGAAGTGTTGGATTGTGGCATGATAAAAGCTTCGCTTGCTCGACTCTTAACAGCATATTCAACGCTTTTGTTTTGCTTTAATAACTTTCAGTCATACTCTGCTTTATACTACCATGATAATAAGATTTGAATACTTTAGCTCATCCATGAATATGATTTCTACTGGATAATAATAATAAAGATGAAAACTCCTATGATTCCACACTCACTATCATGCAAGTTTGTTAGTCTCTGCATTTTTATTTGTTATTGTATTTTTGTATCTTGTAGTGCTTTGAGTTTAAGTAAATAATAGTCATCAATAATAAAATAATACATTTTCGTTGTTGTTATTATCTGTCACGGCGTCATCAAAATGCAATTTTGTTTGTTGTGAATACCCATTAGCAGCGATAATCACATACTGTGCCTTTAATATCTGAGGCCTGTTTCAGAAAGGAGGTTAAGTGAAAACTTAGAGTTTTAAAAGAGTATTTTAACCCTGAAATGAAAGAAACTCTGGGTTTTCCGTTTCAAAATGGCAGGTTTGTTAAAGTCGAGAAAGCAGGGTAAGTCAAGCCTGTATCTGAAAGAGAGGTAACTTTAACTCCGAGTGAGTTACTGTGGTAACTTACTCTGTGAACCTAACCTGGTCAGGAGCAGGTTTTATTCTCTAAACTCAGAGTTTCTGTCGGTCTCCTCCCCTTTTTTAAAGACAAAGCGGTATTTTTCGCCTTAGCCTTACGTTTTCATCATAGACTGTAAAATATATGGACGTAATATCCGTGACGTCACCCATAGGTTTCTACAGAGCGCAAAAGAAGCCACAAGTAGGCGCGGCCAACCGTCGCCATTTTGTTCGCGCGTCATCACACCCACGGCGGGATACCAAACAAGGGCAAAGAGGCGGAGAGTGAGCGGAGCTACAGACGCATGCTGCATTTTGCTTGGACCTGGTTCAGACACACTTTACTTTGGGAGAAACGCTTAATACTTTATCACCTGTGACTCGTTTGTGTTCTCACCACTTGTGCTTGGTTGTATACTATATCAATAAAGTGTTTAGTCTTTTAAAAACACTGCTGTAATACATTGAGCCACTAAACATTGTTCTTATGATTTTTTTCAACAGGAGGAAAACGCAAATTACTTCCAAACACTTCAGATATAGTCTGTGTTAGTTAATGCGGGACTATTGATGAAATTCAGCATAACACTGTATGACAACGCTTCAGATGACTGTTCTAGAGATTACAGCTAATCAATTCGTCAGATTCTGGAGTGCATTACAGCTCTAAATATAAATATAAACGATAAATGATCTTAAATAAAACAAATACATGTATAGAGATGGTATATAAGTATATAACTTTACTCACATGGGAAACGGAGGCCACGTGAATGGTTTGTGAACACAATTAAATGCACTCAGCATGCCATGCCATCTAATAATTGTAGGAAACAAGTCCAAAAGACAGTCGACTGTGTAAAGCCACATAAAACAACACAGAAATACGATAAATATGCCGAGTTCAGTGGCTAATCTGCAGGATTCAGCTAAGGTGACGTGACGGCGACCAACGAGACCTCGCTGTCACTCAAGTGGCCACGCCCTTAATTATGCAAACTTAATATAACTTAATATAAAGGAAACGGATGAGTTATAAAAAAATTCACCCCCCTCACAGTTGTCATGAAGGGTAATATTAGCTGTATTAACCAAAATCTTTTTTTGTACCAGGCTGTAAACACCTTTTTTTCTGCTGTAAAGTTGGCCATTCTAACAGTGGACTCAATTGAAATTTGCTCTGTTTTGGAGCCAGGAGCAGCCAGGACTAGCGGAATTTCGGATGAATTGCAGTTTTAGTTACTTCCGTATTGGCTTCCTGAGAGAGAGCGGGAGGTTGCCGCTTGGTTTTCACCCACCTATTTTAATGCTCATTTTGGATACGTGCATAAAAACGATTGATGGAAACGTCATGATGCACATACCTTTTAAAAATATGCATAAAAAACATGCGCATAACTGAGTAGGATAAACTTTTATTCGATAGAAAGTATGCGCATAAACTACGATTGAAACATTTTTACTGAACAAATTGCAGTATGTACATTAAAAAAGCATCATATTATGATGAAAATGTGTGTGAATGAACGAACCAGCAGGCTGAGCACACTGTAACAAGTCTTAAATGTTGTTTTGGTCATTCTAAAATGCCTTAACTATTTCAGTATTAGTGTATATAATTACCTCCGAGCGTCTGGAGCGTGTCATCCGCGTCTCATGGCTTCAAACGCCCCCACGTGTTTATTGTGTGTCAGCATCGTCTTCTGAGGTGCAAGTACATTTATTAAATGAAGAAATAATTGACGCAGTTCCTTCTACCACAGTAAATTCTGTTTTTACAGTTGATATTCGGCGCCTGTTAATCAGGAAGTGACGATTTTGTTCTCTTTGACTCGTTGAAAACGCTGCTTTATTCGCATCTTTTATGCATTATTCCAGTTTTGCACATAAACGTATGTAATATATTTGGATGGAAACATAGATATTGCCTACATTTTAGTCACACACAGAACAAAGTCCCGTACGAGAATGGCTTATCTTTTTAAATAAATAATTTGCTTAAATTCACTGATCTTCGACATGTACTGTTATAGATTAATGGGATTATTATTCTTTCTAAAAATAGTTTTTAGTACTGCTTACATTCTTAATGTTATATCAACCTCTATCACTTGATCAATAAAAAGGGCAGACACACAAGTGCACTGTTAAATCTATTAAAACTGATAAGGGAGTATAAAAGTTTAGAAAAAAACTTATAAATATAAATAATTTACATCAATTTGCAGTGCTGAGACTAAGAAAGGAGCACAACACCGCAGTCAAAGACAACAGGTAAATGATACTAACATTAGCTTTCTGTATGATTCTGTTTTCAAACACTTTAAAATACTGTGCTGATATTTCTACTCTTAAAAAACTTAATACGTTACCTGACAAAAATCTTGTTGCCTATCCAGGTTTTAGGAACAACAAATGATAACTTGACTTCTGGTTATTATGGTATCAAAAGTGGCTTGTATGAAAGGCAAAGGCCTCTAGATTATGCTTATTTTATCAGAATCAAATATGATCGTGCCTTGATTTGTAATTAATTAATTAGAACAGTAAGGTCTGTCTTTGCTTGGACAAAAGTCATGTCACTTAACAGAAATAATGCACTGTACATTATTTCTACATATAGAATTTAAAACATGGTGCAGGTGAAAAAGAATATTGTGTATGACTCCCATGAGCTTGGATGACTGCATACACATATCTCTGCAATGTCTCAAATAAATTATTTATAAACTCATCTGGAATGGCAAAGAAAGCATTCTTGCAGGACCCTCAGAGTTCATCAAGATTTTTTGGATTCATTTTCAGTGCCTTCTCCTTCATGTTACCCCAAACATGCTTAATAATGTTTAGATCTAGTAACTGGGCTGGCCAATCCTAGAGCACTTTGACCTTCTTTGCTTTCAGGAACTTTGATGTGGAGGCTGAAGTATGAGAAGAAGCGCTATCCTGCTGAAGAATTTGCCCTCTCTTGTGGTTTGTAATCTAATGGGCTGCCCAAATGTCCTGATGATACCTCAGGCTGTTGATGTTGCCATCCACTCTGCAGATCTCTCATACGTCCCCATACTAAGTGTAACCCCAAACCATGATTTTTTCTTCACCAAACTTGACTGATATCTGTGAGAATCTTGGGTCCATGCGGGTTCCAGATCATCTGCTGTATTTGTGATGATTGGGATGCTGTTCAACAGATGATTTATCAGAAAAGTCTACCTTCTGCCACTTTTCCAAATGATCAACTAAAAGTCAGGTTGTTATTTGTTGCTCCTACAACTCGGATTGATGACAAGACTTTTGTCAGGTAGTGTGTAGTTTGATCAAATGTACTTTCTAGTCATCTCAATTTACACTGTTAACGATTCTTGTAGATTACAAAGTGTTTAACTGTAATGTAAACTGTATTTTACTGTGGGACAGTTATTTAGTATGTTACTGTATTTTAAAGTTGCATTATGAAGCATTGTGCATTTTACAGTAAAGACATGCAAAACTGAAAATACATATACGGCAAGATATATTGTGCTGTAAATATAAATAGTGTTTTGCTGTAATTGGTTTACAGTAAATTTTTGACAAGATTCCTTGTAGATTCTACAAGAAATTGTTAATGGTGTACATGAAGCAAACTGACTAAAATATGAAGTTATACTTTGCATAACTTAAACATTTTAGTTGAAATCAGAGTAAACAATGAGTTAAAGGTTTAGTTCAACTAAATGCAGTTGTTAATAATTACTCTCCGTAATGTAATCCCAAACCTCATACACCTTTCGTGGAGCACAAATGAAGATATTTTAGATGAAATCCAAGAGCTCTCTTAACAGTGCAGAGATGTTCAGAGTCCAGAAAAGTACCAAAAACAACCTCAGACCATATGCCTTCAGTGATTCAATCTGAAAATTAATGGGCTGCGAGAAGTCGCCACTAGTGGTGTAGTGGTTAGGGCGTAGACACATGCACTCTGGTGCTCACGGCGACCCGAGTTTGATTCCGCCGCATGGTCCTATGCCGATTGTTCCTCTCTCTCTGCTCCCCATGATCCTGTCAATTTTCTCTACTTTCCTATCCAATAAAGGTGAAAACCCAGAAAAAATAATTATATAAAAAAGAAGGGAAAAAAACAAGCTGCGAGAACACTTTTTTTTTGACAACTTAATTCAACAGTTTATTCTCCTATATATCTTAATTTGTGTTATGAAGCCAAACGGAGATCTCAGGGGATTAGATCAACAGAGTGAGTAACTAATAGCACAATTGTAATATTTGTGTGAACTAACCCTTTTGAAGTGTTAACCCTTATTTAAGTATGCCCCTTTAAACATGCACAACAAATTTATTAGTGTTAAATTTCAAGTGTTGGAATTCTAGAGTTAGATAAAGATAAAATAACTCTCTCAGTGTTAGAAGCTGATTTGCCTCCTTGTCATACAGAGTTACATGTCACTATATTAAACACTACGATATTAAATAAGATATATTTTTATTTCTGTCCGGTGTTTGACCTAAGAGTGTAAACACATAACACTGAGTGTGTTCATAATTCACACTTTGAGTTTGCTAATTAACACTCTCTGAGTGTTGATAATGTTAACTCTTTCAAAAGGGTTATTTTAACACTTTTATAGTGGTTCCCATATAAACTCTGAGGGAGTGTTAATTTTAACTCTAAGGTAGTTAAATCCACTTTCTAAAATTTGCAGTGTATAATCATATGTTGTCATGACTTGTCATCATTTTTTACAATGTTTGGTATGCAGTTGCCCAATCTGTGTACTACACCGTTGTAGTTCCTATTGTGCTAGGGTGTAGACCCTGCTCTGACGTAGGGGCTAAATTAATTCTACTAAACAGAGTTCCTGTAACCAAAATTCTTCCAAGTAGCATGCTGTGTGAAAATGCCAGAAAGTGGGTAGTACTTCCACCAATAGTTATAAGAACTATGAAAACATTCCTTCTGTGTTATCACCCCTTTGGATTTAAACAAGATATTGTGTTAAAATACAAATGATAAAAGCGAGACTTGATTTTGTTCTTCAGGAACTGAATGTATGAATGGTTGAAAGTTTACAGCTCTGCTCTGAAGAAGTACAATCTCAGTGGGACTTTAAAACATGAGATAAATCATGATTAAACTGAATAAATTGAAAACTCACATTCATAAATAGATACACAGCAATTTTTACAGTCAATATAAATGCCTCCCACTGCAACAAAACATCAAATATTTGCACTTATCTGCGAGGAGCTCAGTGTGAGTCTGAACTTTGTGTTTTTGAGGAGGCTTGAACAAACTAGGGTTAATCTGAAAGGCATTCTGAGATTTAGATGCCACAGAGATCAGCTTTCCAGCTTTTATGACACATATTAATCTTTAATAAGGCATCTTTGCACCCGTTGACACTGGGGGGAGTTTTTTTTAGCTGGCTCTGGCTCTCTGGTTTCTGATGAATGTGACCTGGTGGCACAGACCCAGGTGCAGTCCTACACTTTGTGTTAAATACTGTCCAGCTGACGCTCAGTTAATGGCTCCGTGTCGGCACATGTAGAGTTTCAATACAATTAGTTTTGTTTATGTGTGTGTTGGACATGCAAAATAGGCACTAATATACTGAAATGTGAGAAATATAATATTTTTGTATTCATACACAATTTCTTTTTTATTTACATTTTAAGAATTTTACATTAAATTTAGAGAAGACTTGTGGTTATGCAGTAATGCTAAACTTCTCAAGCAGTTTTTGACGTTATCTTTACATTTTAAGGGTGATTCTTTTATTTTTTTTTACTTTATGTCTTTATTTTTCAGACTTTAACGATTTTCAGCTTCATTTTTTTCTATATCAAAAATATTATTAACTAGCAATTTCTAAGTTAAAGTTGTTTTTACACAATTTTTTTCAGTTTTCTAGGACAGAGATGCCCAAACAAGGGCCCGTGGGCCAAAGTTGGCCCATGGTAACCTAGGATTTGGCTTTCCATCCCATCTGAGAAGAGAGGGAGAATAATGGGGAAGGTTGGGGTGAATGTATTTAGCAGAGATTGGAATTTCTAACTTAAAATAACCCTATGTTTGTTTGTTTGTTTGTTTAATTGACAACAAAAAAATGTAATGTTTCAATTAAATGTTGTCATGTATTTAAAAGGGGTCATGAATTTATTAAACACATTTTTTTTTTTAGATGTTGACATGTACAATATATGTGTGTGGCACATTTCTAAAACCACACTTATAGAACATATATTTCACTATTAAGGGAAAATTGCCATTTTTGTAAATAAAAGCATTGAAGTCCATTGTGTTATATATGAGATTGCGAATGTTTTATTGTATTATAAGTACAGTATAAAATATACAGATTTTGTCCTTATTAATACGATTAAAGTACTTTTTTCTATTTATTTTTAAATATTAAATTATGAAGTTTCCATGGCAACTTTAATGTAATACAGTTTTGTATATTTAGCTAAGTTTGGTTTTTGGCCCTTCATAAGAAATATGCTAAATCCCGCAGGATAATGTGGCATCTTAAAGCAGGAATCATCTCCGACTGGTTTCTTGAGTGACAATGAGTTCGCTGTACTCAAATTGCCTCCACAGTCCCCAGAACTCAATCTGTGCAGCTGACAAATTTGCAGCAACTGTGCGATGTTATCCTGTCAATAGGGACTAAAATCTCTAAGAAATATTTCCAGTACCTTGTTAATTCTATGCCACAAAGGATTAAGGCAGTTCTGAAGGCAAATGGGAGCACAACCCGGTACTAGTAAGGTGTAAATAATAAAGTGAGCAGTGAGTGTAATTTGCTCTGTAATAATCTATTTTCACCCATTATATTTGTGCATGATCTGTAGAAAATAAATATCTACTTAAAAAAAAAAATCAGTTTTGATATGAAGCTGACATTATGACATGGTGAATGACATTTCTTTTTATGAAAATGATAAAAAAATGTGGCACAGAAACAACTGATTTATCATCTATATATATATATATATATATATATATATATATATATATATATATATATATATATATATATATATATATATATATATATATATACATACACACAATATTTTTTATGGTTTAAATTTATTTTCCCAAATCAATGTCACTTACTTATTATATATATATATATATATATATATATATATATATATATATATATATATATATATATATATATATATATATATATATATAATATATATATATATATATATATATATAATATATGTATATATTATGTATATATTAATATATGATTGATATATATATATATATATATATATATATATATATATATATATATATATATATATATATATATATATATATATATATATATATATATATATATATATATATACACATGTGTGTGTGTGTGTGTGTGTGTGTGTGTGTGTGTATGTATGTATACATTCTTAGCATAGCTTACAGTGAGTGTCAAAACATCTTGGGGCCACTGTAGACAAATTTAAGTTCCAGGAATTGCGCAAACTCCCGGGTCGAGAGATAACCTGCCACTACAAGAGGCCCTACGATTTCTCCACAAATATTTTCCAACAGACCAGCGAACGGACACATCTTTCTGATTAGCCAACAGATGTGCTGAGATATTTTCACCCGAGCCTTCTGTTTCACACATGGTCAAATACCTCACAAGTGCACAAATTATGGGAAAGAAAACAGCTTTATGCTTTCGCCAGCAGAAATATAATTTGTGTGCACACAGAAATCTGGTGTGAGTGCCTGAAATTCAGTATTCACACTTGCCCCGCTGGAGATATTAAAGAGGGATATATGTTGTAGAGGGGAGAGGGGAAGTGTTGGGATAAGGTATTGCAAATAATTAATAATGTGGACAGGTTATTATTTCCACATGTTAACCCAGTGTTTTCATGAAGTCTGGTTCAACATGGTTTATTTTTGAGGTTTGAGTTTCATGTAGAAAAAGAATGTTAACATGAGACTCGGGATTAGTGAATTTCCCAAAGTGGTGAAACTTTATACTCAGTTTTTAATTTTTGGGATAACTGGGAGGTGGTATGAAAAAAGCTTGAACTATGAGACCCTGATACATATAGTGTGTTGGATTTAAAGCATAATGTGCATACAGGGCCACATTCAGTTATTTTGGAGCCCTAAGCAAATCCAGCCCTAGGGCCCAAGTCCTGAAATAATAATAATAGTATTAAAAATAATAATTCCTTACATTTATATAGCTGGACACTCAAAGGACTTTACACATTGGGGGAAATATCTAATCCATCACCAGTGTGCAGAATCCAGGCCCGGCGCCAGGATATCAGAACTGAGGGGGGCACTAGACCTGGTGGCTTATTTTGGTCTCTCTTGTTCCTTTCATTTAGGCTATTTATTCACATTTATTATTACTTTATACTTTGTTACTGACCTAAGGCAGTAATATACGTTTTAATAGTAATAATATGCACAGTTTCGCTATTACTGATTTTATTAATGATGGTAATGCAACAATACCGCTTATTAATGCAGACGGATCATGGCTTTAGTGCCAAACGAGTGCTTTAAATCATATGTTATTCTTCTTATTTATTTCCGGTTTATTTTAAATAACAGGCATATGAATGTTTAAAGTCTTAGGTAAAGATGTCAAATTATGCCTACACATGCAAGCTGACCCATGATCAGACTATTCGTAACCGGTAAATAAATATAGTGAAATCAGCTTAACCGAGTCATCACGCTTCACGTAGCCTATTATCCAACCAACATCAGTGTTAGGGAAAAGCTAAATGTTAAAATCTAATGTAATTCAAAACAATGACTTAGTTACATTTTAAAGCATTAGTGTAGCCAGAAAAATACCTATAAAAAGATACCAAATTTCACTGTTATTACCGTGAAAATTAGTTTGGCACGGATAACACACAGTGTTGTGTTTAAAGAATAGTTAACCAAAACATGTAATAAATTAAGCTACTCGTAACATGTCACCCACTTTTCTCGCTTGTGAGTTTAGTGCTCCTCCATCGCCGCGTGCGCGTTTTATTTACGGGCGCACCTGACCTGACGCGGGAACTGGATCTCTGGACTTTAGGACTAGCTTTAATCTCACAATTTTCATAATTTAATCGCTGTCGTATATTTTAAAATATTTAAATGTGTGTTCTAAAGGTTGGAATGACAGGAGTGTTAGTAAATAATGACGGAAAGAATTTTCAGTTTTGAGTGAACAATCCTTTATGAAAACTGGGGGGGCACAAATTCTTTCTGAGGGGGCAATGACCCCCCCCCCCCCCCCCCCCATCCACTACTATTTTTCGAAGGACATCCTGGGATTTTTAATGACCGCAGAGAGTCAGGACCTCAGTTTAACATCTCATCTGAAACACGCCTATCACTGAGCAGTATAGTGTCACCGTCACTATACTGGAGCATTAGGACCCACACAGACTGGGCGCCCCTTGCTGGTCTCACTAACACTACTTCTGAAAATGCACCCTTTCTACTTTTAATATTTATTTATATTGCTGTTTTTTATATTTTTCACCAAAATTGCAGTTAATTTGAAAGCAAGGGAAGTCGTCATAAAGTGTTTGGTATTTATTATTAGGTATAGGCTATATAATTGACAAAATGTGAATATTTGTTTTATTCTGATTTTCTTTTATTTTTTTTTCAGAAAATGGCTGAAGTTGGTCAAATTTAATTTTAAATATCAGTTATTCCCACTAGTTTTGACTTCTTAACACTTCTGAGGTTAAACATTTCTTTTTAAAACAATTGTCATATGCTCAACATTGTGATCCGTAGTTTGCAGAAGATCTTCTCAGCGGTAAGCTCAGGGGTAGCTTAAATAATGTGTCGATCCTCTTCGGGTAAGGGGTTTTATCAGAATAAATTGCAAAAATCAGTCATGTTTTTCGAGTGCCTTGGACTGACTTTTGCTGTTTAAGAAGAAAATTACGTTTCTTTAAACATTAACCAAATTATAAATCAAGGGAAAGGGAATTTTCCCACGTGGTCTATTGTCGTATGCCTACACACACACAGCTATACGTACATTTCTCTTTATTCTCTGATCGTAAAATAACAACGAAGCAGTTATTTTTGTTGCTCGAATGGGTCTAGTTTCCTGCATTTGTCAGTCTGAAAGTTAAATGATATCTTGATTCCAGAATAATGTGTGAAACAAAACATATGCCAAGAAAGTACGTGCAGGTTATAACGCACGAATCGGCTAGAATGTGAAACTGTTTGGCAGATCAAATGCTTGAAGCTTCTGTACAAACGGAGCAAACGGCTGCACACTCTACCGCGTGTGTATGTGTGTGTGTGGCTTTCCACGCCAAACTGCGGCGTGTGAGGAAAGGCAGAAACTGCAGTCGTCCGGTTCCCACGGTACAGCTGCTATGTGTGTCACTCTAGTCCGCGCATGCACAGAGCAAGCTGACGCTTCGGTTTTAAGTTTAGAGCGCCTGCGCGACGCCGGTAGTTTTGTACGCGACCGCGACGCACACCTCTGTCGACGCGCACAGGAAGTCGTGCAGGCTTTGTTATTGACTTAAAACAGCTGGAATGGCGGCTTCACAAGCCCTAAAGTCTAATGAGTCAGAGAAAGGTGTTTCGTGTTGCTTTTAAGCACCACCAATAAAGATGCCATCACCATTTGGCGCGGACAGGTAGGAAGTGTACTAGCTGATATTGTTTGAATCGCCCAGGTTAACTGTAAACAAATTAATGGTTCAAATGGGATATAAAATATATATATTAAAGGAGGGCTGTATATCTGAGCTCTGATATAATCCTCAGCTCGGGTCAATATTTGTAATGAAATTTCATTTATGATGAAAACTGCTGTACCTAATACAATGCCAAATTAAATGCAGAAGCTATTTTTGACGAAAAAAATCACAGTTAAAACATCCCAACCCAACTTTAAACTATTGACATTAGCAAATTTGAAAACTTTCTAGTGTAATAGTTCTTTAGATTTCATTGGTCTTTGCATATTACAAAAAATAGACTAGTTGAATATCAGTAAAAAACCCACAATAAAAGTTATAAAGCAGTACTTTAGTTAACAGTGCTTCATAATTAGTAATAAAGTATCCACAAACAGTGAATATTCATAAGCAATAAATTAAAAGCCCATTTCTAAAGCATTAGCAGTGCTTCATATATTCTGATAAATATACCTATAAACACTGTAAAAAATGCACGGTTCCACACAATTCACCCATGTTGTTCCAACACAAATCGATTAAGTTAACTTATCGCTTTAAACATAAAAAATTAAGCTGTCCCAATGAAATCTCAATAATTGTGTTGTTTTAGCTCATTTTAATTAAGTAGTTTGAAAAAGTAAAAAAATATGTTTTTGAGTAAACAGCAAATTTATAGTGAACTTATAAAGCAGTATTTTAGTTAATGATGCATATAATAAAGTACTATCATGTGCATATAATGAAGTAGTTAACAGTGAATTTAAGCTATGTTATATTTTAAGGTAAATAAATTATCTCAGTGTGTTCCTTTTGGTAATGATGACCATATTAATACATAATAATGCAGTACTTTTATTACTGTGCGATGTTTGGGAAATGGAGTACACCCATTTCTCGGTTTCAGCGCATGACCACTCCCCCAAGCCAACCCCTCAACCAATCAGCGTCGCCCAACCCCTTCAATTCCACAACACTTGATTCTATAGAGACGTATTGTTATGCAAAGTAGTTCGTCTAAAATATCCCCCTGGCAACGCAGACCTGGGCAGAGAATCACCGGGACCGCGCGACGGACAAATAGCAGCGGGCAAGCGGACAGTTTTTATCTGGAGTCATTTCTACCCGTCCAAACGTCAAAAGGCAAGTACATCTTTACTCGTTTATTTTTGAAAGACACGCCAGGACAGCAATTTTAACAGTTTATCTTGTTTATTTCAGTTACCCTTGCCAAATAAACCTCAGCGGGACTCGAGAGACGCGTTTTCTGAGGTAAATTCACCTCAGACGTCTGTAAACCTCTAACGGCCCCTCAATGCGCTTAACCGGAGATACCGACGTTCACACGCCACCTTTCTCACGTTAAATCACTCAATTCTGCCATAAACCTGGTGCTGCTACTGAGAGACATTCACACACACTTACACGCGGAGACCTACACCTTGCGAAGGATTGAACTTTCTTGCTAGGTCTTTTGGATACAAGACTGCATTTTACACACCAAGTGTGTCGTTTACTTGTCCTTTTTGGGATATACTCTCGTCTTATTCAAGTCTCACGCGCCTAAACTGGTTTTAGTCCAGTTAAGCTGCGAGTTTCTCCCAGTGTGAAGCATCATGAGCCAGGCGGATATATCGACGTGCTCGGCGCCGCAGAGAGTCTTCCAGGAGGCGGTAAAAAAAGGCAACACCAAGGAGCTCCACTCACTGCTGCAGAACATGACCAACTGCGAGTTTAACGTCAACTCCTTCGGCCCCGAGGGACAGACGGCGCTGCACCAGTCGGTCATCGACGGGAACCTGGAGCTCGTGAAACTGCTGGTTAAATTTGGAGCCGATATTCGGCTCGCCAACCGGGAGGGCTGGAGCGCGTTGCACATCGCCGCTTTCGGGGGACACCAAGACATCGTGTTATACCTCATCACCAAGGCCAAGTACTCGTCCGGCGCGCGGTGATCCGGTATAACACGCGGAAAAGACCGGGCTCGTTTCGTTCTAGCATTGATCTGACAGACCGCGGAGAAGTTCCCTTAAAACCAAATGAGGGCTGTAGCCTTTTTCTTTCCCGTGAGTATGTATATCAATCTGTCTGTGGTCAGATCTGGCGACGAGAGAGAGACTGAAACGCACGCTGCGTTGGTACTATAGCTTTTTATTGAATGTTTAAGTCAGCAGATCTGGACTGTGTGTGGCTTTACCAGGCCGTGACCTGTTGACCTGTCCACCTGGAGAAATCGAGATGGCACTTGATGCTGTGGCTGAATGCTGGAATAGTTGAAAGAGGTGAACTCCAGAATGAAGGCCATCATCCTCTGTTTTGGCTAAACACTGTCTTTTAATACGAACCGTGCAAGTCGTTTCATCAATCAAATCATGTGGCATTGGTGACCAGTGCTCAAATATTTCCTCGAAATAACAATTGACTTATTCTTAAGTACTGTACACATAGCTTTACCGTGTCTCTCTGTATAAGTAGTCTATTGCGCTCTGCCTTCACCTAGCAGACCCGCAGCTTCCACACAGCTTTCAGGCCAGTGCGACCCATATGGTTAACGTGTTACTAAAAAAAATCGCTGCTTTCGCTTTTCTTTTATTCCTTATTTTTTTGTTTGTATCAAAACGTCAGGAAAGTCGCCTTTGGGACACACTTTGTAATCTTCTTTCAGTATTTTGAATTAACACCCTGGTCATCACTGTGAATACAGGCTGGGTTTGTCTTTTTATTTATGAAGGTACATTGAGATGATGCATTTAAATTATGTTGTGGTTATTTTTTAAGACTATAGCCTAAGTGTAAAAGTATGTAGGGTGACATAAAGCTGCTTCGGACTCGTTACAGGCTAAACTGTCCCGCGTGGAGACTCCACGCCTCGGCCCCCCACGTGTACACCTATATATATATATATATATATATATATATATATATATATATATATATATATATATATATATGTATATATAATTTTTTTTCCCCTGGGAAAACGCGTGCCCTTTTTAACTTTTATTCTGGTTCTCTGCATCAGCTACCTCGACTTGAAAGTATTCAACAAAATCATATGCTCTCTGTCTCAAGCCTTCTCTTTAACTCGTCTCAGTTACCCACTAGTGCTGTTTTTAATGTTTATTTTTTGGTCAACAGTATCATTAGGCCCTATTTGGGTGATTTTACTTGATGTCATCCCCACATCTTCACTCGGGACAAATATATCTCCATGAACCAAAATAAGATCCATTGGTCATTCCGACTTTTCGTTCACCAAGCATGGTTGAGACGTTGTATGTGGTTTTATTTGCTTAATTTTGCATACAGCTTTTTTTGTTTCAACTGCAGTGACAAAAAGTGAAATGCATTGCATGACTATTAAATGCAGGGAGTTTTGTTGCACATAAACGTGGAGCCTTTTACGCCCCCTAGTGCCTGGTCGGGTAACTGCAGGAGCTGAGGCTTACCAATAGTTACTACTGAGCAGGACTATACAAGTGAACATTTAAAAAGACTATTCCGTTGCAGGAAACTTCGACAGATTCGCTTAAAAAGAGACTGCCTGCCGCTTTTAAGAGTCATGGCACCTGATGTTTGTTTCAATGCTGCTTTTATGTAAGTTTTTCCTTGATACAATGGCCAACAGTGAGAGAGTGGACGAGGACATCTAATATATCAGTTAGATTTTTCTGCGAGAAGCCCCATGCAGTTGTGTGAGCGTGTGTGATTGTACTCATCATGTCTTGCACAAACCAACGCTACAATATTTTAAGTGGCGTTGCTGATGTTTCCAGCCCCTGACGCTCAACCTGGTTTGCCGGCCAGGAGCTCCTGGAGAAAGCAACCGATGTGAAACCATTCTCAAGATCATCTGTTCGATTGGTATAGGCAGAACAAATATGCATCGCTTGTCTTAAACTTGATATTTTTACTCTTGTTGAAAATATTGCACTGATGATGACTGTTGTTAATTCGTTGACTTCAGGTCAACATTTTATTTTTTTCTAAATAGAAAAAAGGAACACAACAAAAATACTATTGTATAAAAAAAAGCTCCAGGTTATATTGTCTCTTCTTGTTGTATAACATTACGTTTGCAAAGATGTTTATCTCTGTGATCGGGTGTATGTGTATACATATATAGTATATATATGGATATATAGACGCTGATATCTCAGAGCACTTTCTTATTTGAAGTGCTCTCCTCCTGATGTTAATAAAGGGGAATAATACATGTGATGGTAAGATCATTGTAACAAAAGAAATTGCACGATGTATAGTTGTTTCACCCCAAACTTTGTCATAACATTTATGACATGGGGTTAAATGACTGGATAGGTGTATATGAATGAGTAAAAGTGCTGTTTTTTTCTTTCTTTGTCTTTTTGTGGACCAAGTTATTTTGTGTCTCCAGCAAACAAAAGTTTTATGAGTGATGCGAGTGTTCGATGTGTTGATTTCAGCTTTTTGTTTGTGCGTCCGTTTTTGTTTGTAATTTTTGAACATTTGTAACACTGTGATTCGTGTGTGGTGAGGATATGAGTGCTGTAATGTGTGTTTTTTGTTGTTGTTGTTGTATGCGTGTATGTGTTCAAGCCAGTAAAGAAATAATTAAACCTTCCTCTGTGTGTGGCTGTGAAAGTTTCTTTATATCGTTGGGCTGGTTTGGGCCTCCTCTCTGGGCCAACCTGACCCCAGTTTCCATTCTCTTCTTTTTGTCATTCATTTGGCCCAGTCCTTTCATATGCTGGATAAAAGAGTGCAGGGGGTTGTGGGTAATTTTGTTTTAAAGACAGATCCCCTCCCTGTGTGTTTGTGTGGGTTTTATGTTACAACTCTGTGCATGGAGCAGCTTTCTGCCCTTCTGTTCTGTGCAGAGCGTTTCTTCATACTTTCAGAAACACACATTCAGGCACTTCAGTTCTTCATTTTTATTCACTTCCGATTCCAAACTGCTTTCATGTTTTTCCTCGATCATTTATCAGATACTTTCATCAAAATATAAAAAAAGCAAGCAATTCATTATAAAAGGGGAAAAACAATGTATACAATGTCTGTTAATTGGCATTTGTCCTTTATTGTTTGCATTTATAGAACTTGATTTCTTTTTTCGACAACTACCTCTACAGTGAATTTTATTGATATTTGTTTTTGATCAATGTGATGAATGATAAACACTATATATAGGTACAGAAAAAGAACTGATAGGCCATTTGTATTGTAATTTACAGTGTTCATCATAACTGAGTAACATGTGGAAAATGGATATTTTTATCCATTTCTCAGTGAAAATAGGATATGTATTTTGGTGCATTTAAAGAAAACAGATTTATTAAACAGATATATTTATTAAAATAATAATGTAGTCACCAAACATATTTAGATATTTAAAAAGATAATAAAATTAAACTCAAGCAAAATATTGAAAAAAATTCAAAATACAAAATTTCAACAAAATGTTAGGTTTTTTGTTTTTCTTGAGTTTTGCTCTTTAAAAAATTATATATATATATATATATATATATATATATATATATATATATATATATATATAATTATATATATAAAAAATTATATATATATATATATATATATATATATGTATATATATATATATATATATATATATATATATATATATATATATATATATATATATATATATATATATTTGTGTGTATGTATTTTATTCTAACATAAATTTGAGCTCCTAATCTTTGAACTGTTATTGTAAACTATTTTGTTAGATTAGCTCTAGAATTAAATTTGTTGCTGTCTAATCTAATGTTTATGCACAAATATAATATTGTTAAGCATCCTATAGAAAATATGAATTTAAATGAGATAATTGTTTGGGGTGTACTTAAATATACTGAGCATTGAATGTGACCAGCTCAGGTAATATATTGTTTAAAACTAAAAATGTCATTGAAACTCACTCAAAAGTTAATAGGTTAGAGAGCAAAATACCATAATGCATTGGTGCATTAAAAACACACACACTCACAAAAAAAAAAAAACTACCATAAAATGCTTTTAATAGAGTTTTTAGACATATTTTACAGCAGTAATAGCTAAAACTGCAGTTTTAGGAAAAGAAATCGGACATTATTTTTTTTTTTAGAGATAAATGTTATAATAATGCCAGTGGCCTTGTGAAGATCCTTCCACCAGCAAGTAAAGGTCTATGTTCGTCTACTGGACGTCAGCTTTGAAACATTGACACTATAAGTTATAAAGAATGGGTTGGCATTTTTAGCTTGGATTGCTTTCTTTATTTGGTCCAAACCAAAAAAATAAAATAAAAAAAAAGATTGTTTTTTTTTTGGCCAATCTAAAGATCCTAAAATGCAATCTGTTTTTAATGATCACATCTTGTAACTACAATTGTTAAAAGTCTTTAGATTTTAGATTTAGAAATTTAGAAAAACTTTAGTCTTTAGATTTAGTCTTTAGAAAAACTTTAGATTTTATACAGTGCTCAATATAACAGTACACCCCATTTGAAAAACGAATATTTGTATTTGTATATTTCTCAGTGAATATAGGCAATGTATTTTGGTGCATTAAAAAAATTATTTATTAAACAGATATATTTATTAAAATTGTATTTTAGTCAACAAACATATTTAGAAAATGAAAGATAATACAATTAATTTCATGCCAAATACCAGGGAAATAATTACAAACTATGTAAATTTCAACAAAATATTAGAATGAATTGATCTTGATTTTGCTCTTTTTAAAAAATATATTTAATATATTTCCCTAACATAAATTTGGGCTTCTAATTTTTGGACTGTTATCATAAGTTGTCTTGTTAGATTAGCTTTAGATATAGCTTCAGTACTGACTAATCTAATGTTTATGCACAGATTTAATATTGTATAGCATCTTATAGAAAATTAATAGATTAAGTTAATAGATTAGAGAGCAAGATCCCATAACGCATTAGTGGATTGACAACATAAATGAATCACAAACAATGATAAAGTGCTTTTAATTGAATTTTTAGACTTATTTTATAGTAGTAGAAGGAAGAAGTTTTAGGAAAAGTGAAATGAGACATTTTTTTTCTTTTAGAGATAAATATTATAATAATGCCAGTGGCCCTGTGAAGATCCTTTCACCAGCAAGTAAATGTCTATGTTCTAGAACAGGGGTGTCAAATTCACTTGCTGCAGGGCCACAGTCCTGCAGAATTTAGTTCCAGCCCTGCTTCAACATACCGACACTCAAAAAATATCTTTTTGGATGAACTCAATTTAATTGAGAATTACCAACACAAAACTCTTAAGTTAACTTAATGGTTTACAAATTTAAATGGACTGAACATAAAACAAATAAATACAAGAATTGTGTTGTTTCATCTCATTTTAAACGGGTTGTTTGAACAAGCAGCAGTAATCATTTATTTGAGTGTATCTGTAGGTTTCAAACAAGCCTAAATCACTTAATTAGTTTTATCAGCTGTGTTTAATTAGGGTTGGCAGGGATTCCACTGGGTCTTAAAAAGTCTTAAAATGTCTTAAATTTCCTAAATGAAATTTTTTGGCCTTAAAAAGACTTACATTCACTGAAATATTAGCTCTTAAATAATATTAAACGGGTATTAATTTTGCGTTGCATAAATGAAGCTATACTCAGTCGGGCCAACATCCATCCACTGACCAACAACACATCTCAATGAAACCTTATTTTTTATATTCAAGCTTTTTGTTGCAAAGAGATACAGTTCACAACAGCTGTTAGACATTTTTTTTTTACAGCAAATTCCCCCAACGAAATTCCTTAAAAACAATTACACAATTCCTTGTGTAAAAAAAATCCTTAGTCTTTAGCCCTGTATTAGTCTAAAATTTCATTCTTTATGGTTTTAAAACGGTGTTAAAAACTCTTAAATTTGACTTGATGAAACCGGCAGAAACCAGGGTTCCAGCTAAAGTGTGCAGATCTTGTTCTATTGGGAACTACTGGACACCAGCTTTGAAACATAGACACAGAATGGACTGGCATTTCCAGCTTTGATTGCTAAGTTTTGGTTTAAACCAAAAAAAAAAAAAAAAAAAAAATTTTGACTTTTGTACACCTAGTTTTTTGGCCAATCTTAAGAGACCTAAATACCTAAGTCTTTCTTTTAAATGATCACATCTTTTAATTGCAATTCATCTATTAAAGATGTTTTGGTCCAGGTTGCATTCATTTTTCCATGCCTGAAGTTTGTGAGCGGACTGAGAGACATTTTTTATATTGGTGAACACCAATATTGAGATGGTGATGCCAGTGTTCACACTTAGACCCCGTCCACAAGGCTACGGATTTAGGTCAATCCGTGAAAGTTTAATATCAGTTTGGCCTTTCCATTTAACACAGGAATTGTCAACAGTTGGTGTAAAGTAACAAATTACAAACACTCAAATTGCTGTAATTGGGTTGTTTTTCAGGAATTGTAATTTACTAAGTAGTTTTAAAAATGTGTTCTTTTACTTTTCCCTTGAGTGCAGTATCTGTATTTTTACTTCGCTACTTTCCTTTAACCTGCAGAGGTGCGTTTGCCGCCCTCACTATTTTGCCACCCTAGGTGACCACCTAGGTTGCCTCTATAGACGCACCACGAATACATGTCAGTATTTGATGTCAATATGAGGTTGGTTTAAGATGTTGGCTTGATGCTGAATTTTGGTCACTTTCTAACAACCTAAAATCAACAAAATATCAACATCATTTGACATCGTTATTGGACTTCAAATTAATGTTGTCCTTAGATGCTGGCTAGACATTGAATTTTGGTCACCTGACATCACAACCTAAATCTAACCTAATATTAACGCCTTATGATGTTGTGTGCCAGCTGGACCATAACTAAATGCACTACAGAATGTTACGTTTACACACATCCACAAATTTCATGTAATCGCATCAGCTTTTTATAGCATAATACTCACTAATCACTGCTGTTGAGTACTTTTGAAAGGTCTACTTTTTACTCATACTTTGAGTAATATTCATAACATACTTTTATTCGCACTACATTTTTAGGCAAGTAATGGTACTTTTACTTAAGTAAGATTTTTCAGTACTCCTTCCACCACTAATTGTTGGTGACCTGAAATAATTCATTTAATGAAAAAGGGTGAAAAGTCCACTTTCCACTAAGCAGCGTGGATAGCCAAAACGCCACTTTGTGGTGACCATAAGAAGAAGGAAAAACCCCACATGTAACAACCGGTAACAATAACGATGGTGGATTACAGAGGTCTGCTTGTGCTGCAGATGCTGTTAAGTTTATTAGCACTGTTACAACAAAACTGTATCAACTAGATGGCTAGACGCATTTCAAGTTAGCTGCATCAGCTATTTTTCAATATTTGTGCATTCTCAGACATCTTCTTGTGTTATTGTCCATAGTCAGCCAGCTGGTCTTCATGCTCACAATATTTTAAACCAGGTTTTTTGTTTCCATCTGTACGCAGACCTTTCTTCAAATGATTTGGTTATGGATTTAGACTTTCAGAATCTGCAGTATGAAATATAGCTTGATAATTGCCGCATGGTCATAGCCTTACTGAAATGAACTGCACTAACCGAGCAATTGAGTTCATTTCAATCAATCCAAAGCTGCCAATTATGAACACACCCTTAGTCACGAATGCGGCATTTCATGCTCTCGTGAAACATGAGTTGTACAACAAGTGAAATTCAAGCACTGAGAGATGAATGGCATGCTGATTTTGTTCCTTTTCCGATTTATAACTGCAAAGTTTTGAAGGAAGTTCACAAAAAACTATCCGACATTGTGTGGAGGCTAGTTTATTCCAGCGGTAATCCGAACCGTGAGCAAACTACTCTAATGCATGGTGTTTTCTGCAGGTAGACAGAGTTTACTGCATGCTTTTCTGAAGAAAACCCTCACTAGATGACTGTGACCTCAATGGCATCCTTCTCTGTTTCCACCCCCCTCCATTCCCCAGGCAGGATGTTATTGTTGAGCTGGATTTCCATTGTCCGGCGGCTGAGTTGGCCACCTTCCCAGAGTGCAATAGAGAGGCCCCCTAATAGATTCTTCATGTGCCTCAGTCCCGACACACATCATTGCAGGAATTTGGAAATGATTTTAACAGAGTCCCGTCGCTCTAGCCTTCCCCCCACCGCCAGCTCGAGAGGGAGGGACGTGCAAACCCAACAATGTGAAAAAGAATTTTGTGAATGTACTTGAGAGCGAGAAGGAAACATGCTCCTCGTCTAGTATGGAGAATGTGAAGTGGAGGCTTTGAGTTGGACTTTGTTTTCCTCTTTTGTTTTGTAGTTAAGTGCACAGGAATGCTTCGTTTCCTACCGTACACCTTCAGAGCTCTGGAAATCCACCGCAAGTGTTCCAGAGATCAAAACGAGCTCTTCGCACGGACAGATTGTTGTCAGCAGTTTCACATACCTTCACATGTGATTCTGCGAAAAGGCCCAACAACATCGCTTGCCCTGGTTGCAAGTACACACATGCAGAGCAAAACATGTTTGTGGCCTTGAAAATTGTTGCGAATTCTCAGCGGGAGATGAACATTATAGCCAGAGGGGAATGAAGATGAATGATTGTTGCAATGGCTTAGTCATGACCACAACTATTACCAGGAAAAGTTCCTTTCAAACGCTGCATAATCCAATAAATGCACTCATCTGCTGGTGGGAAATGAGCTATGGTGTTAAAGATGTGATGGTTTGACATGTTTTTTTGAAGTTACATCAGAGTAACATAAAAATACATGTAATAGTAAGGCTATAACAATAAATAATTATAATAAATTAACACGAAACATATAATATGCTTTGTTTTCTTTTTCTTCTCCACTGTCCAATCAAACATATAATTTATAATAAACATTATTATTGAGAGTTATTAAATTATTATATCAAGCTAGTAATAAAATATATGGTTACACAATATTAAATAACTATGCATAAACAAAACTATGAAAACCAATAGAATAAAGGATACAGTAGGTAGAAACTCACCTACAAGCTTAGTTCCTGGAGGACCATAGTCCTGCTGAGTTTAGTTCCAATCCTGCTTCAACACACTTACCTGTAGGTTTCAAACCAGTGTTCGAATACTGTGGCCCATTAGGGAGCCCACTTTTTTTTCTAAAAGGGGGATCAAAGATATACTTGTTCTTGAGAGTCCCTTTCCACATATATCACATAACTGCACATTTAAATTGTAAAAGAAACACCATTTAAAGGGGTTCCGTTTTGTCAGTTTTACCTTCTTTCAGCTTAATTGTCCATGTTACCAGCAATGTCAGGGTGAGCATTGTATGGCCGACTGTATGAAACAAAACGAAACACAATGTCAAATCATTTGTTTTGGAAAATTAATAGTCTTAACGTCCTTATGAAAGCATCTGGCTGTCAGTCTTTGACATGACTGGACTTTGCTCTTCAGCGTCTGTCCACACAAACACAGGTATTTTCAAAATTGCACTTTTTTTCTATGTGATTTGTTTGTTTGTCCTTGTGAAAATGCAGTGTGAGGTGACTGAAATGGATATTTTTGAAAACTCTGGCCAGGGTGAAGATTTGCCAAAATGTGCGAGTCTGAGCTCCAGCAGTCAGCAGGTGCATTGAGCACCAAACCCCAGAGAGCAGTGCACATTGGGCAGTTTATTAAGGATGTACCGCTAAACCGCGTCTTACTATAGATGTTAAACGTGATATTTAATTTAGCTTGTCTCTATCTGCTGAGGCAACTTCGAGTTAAAATCTGCAGGACACCAGCCCTCCAGGACGGAGTTTGCTCACCCCTCAACAAGAAGAACACCTGAAATTCTTCTACTGACCACTGTACTGCTATTAAAGAAGTATTCTTCTGACGGTGGTTAAAAAAAAAGCTCTTTTGTCTTGTGAACCAACTATAAAGCAATGGCTGTTGCTAATTAATAAAGGAATATTGTATAATACAATATTGTACTAATAAAATAATAGTGAGTTTGGTATTTTCTTGGACCAGCAGGGGTTTAGCAGTCTGTACAAATAATGATTTGGTTATGATATCGCTCCAACCCAGGCTCATTCTGATTACGTACCTCTATATGCATACATAATTCTGGAGAGAGCAAAATAGGTGCCAGGAGCAGGTGCAATTCTTGCCTGCTGTTCTCGCGTAAATCCACCGGAGGCCACTGTCGAATGACTTACTGACTGACCAACTGGCCAATTATAACCCCCCCCCCCCCCTCCCTGAACGCAACCAATAGTGTTTTAAAAAGCACAGATTGAACTGTGTTTTCAAAAGCAATCCAATAAAAGAAAAGCCCTCGCCTAATTTTTACCTTTTTTACAAATTTTTATTACATTCTCACCCTGTTATTTACTTGTTTATTTAAATTTTTGGCTTTTGTCTTGCATTCTGGAAATGTTTTTCACCGCACTTGAACCCTATTGGAGCGGTCACTCCACTCTGCGTCTCAGGTCAAACTGGTGAAAGCGGAAAAGCCGTCCACACGGAAGTAAGCGCTTAGCTGGTAATCGAGAAAAGAAGTGACACCAATTTGCCCTGTAGCATTTGTTTTAAAAATTAAATGCAGTCATACGTAGCTTTGGCTACATAATTCGCGATCTCCAGAAATTTATGTGGGCTACATTTTCAGAATGAGCCTGTGTTGTATCGCTTGGAACATCATCTGAGGTGGTACTAAAAAAGTACTAGGTCCTAGGAGTGGCAAGCATGAAAACCCCTAAAGTTGTATCGAACCAAAACATTTTATATCATATCATTCCATGCAGTAGAAAGCACATAAAATCAAAATCAAATTGGCCTGATTTTGTTCAAATGACGTTCCACCAGTTCCTCCTTTCATTTCGCTTGAAGTCTATTTCTTTATGATTGCCTTTGTCATTTAAAAAAATGCAGAAATGTTGGTTTAAAACATCAGCAAATTCCTTGATGCGCATCAAAAAAGTCATATGACAGTCATACGTCCAAAAAGATGATATGATTCGATAAGTAGACTAACCAGTGAAATCTAATCTTTCACCTTCTCTAATGTTCTTTTAACTGGATAGTTCACCCAGAAATTAAAATGTACTTATCTTCCTCCAAAACTGTTTGAGTTTCTTTCATCTGTTAAACAAAAAGGATGAAAAACTGTTGCTGGACTTCCATAGAATTATTTTTGTTCCAAATATCAATGTAGTATCAATGTTATGTTACACATTTTGTAAAACATCTGAAATGTTGTTTTGGTCATTCTACAACACCTTAACCATTTCAGTATTAGTGTATTATACTATTAATTACCTCTAGAACTGTCGGGGGCATCTGTGCTCCTCGTCTCACGCCTTCAAACAATTTCATGTATTCATTGTCTGAGGCGCAAGTAGTTTATTAAATGAAGACAGGATTCACGCAGCCTCTCCTACCTTAATAAATGCCATTTTTACTGTTGATATTTGGCACCAGTTAATCAGGAATTGACGATTTTGTTCTCTTTGACTCGTTGGATGGAGACGCTGCTTTATTCCCACATCTTCATGCGATATTCCTGTTTTGCGTATAAATTTAGTTTGCATCTTTGCATGGAAACATAAATACTGGCTGTTTTTCCCCCAACATTTATTATTAGGTTAAATTATTAAGTTTAGAACCTGTAAAAAATGTTGGGTTCCCTAATATCCCTTAATGTTGTCCCAACACAAATCGTTTAAGTTAACTTAATGTTTTGTTTTAAATTTTAGGTTGTTTGAACATAAAACAATTAAGTTGTCCCCCCGAAAACCCAAGAATTGTGTTGTTGCAGCTCATTTTAAATAAGTAGTTTAAACACGTAGCAAAAGTTAAATGCAAGTGGTGAGGAACTTTTCATTTTTGTGTTCGCTGTCCTTTTTATAATTCTTCAAGCATCTGAGTCAATCCTCAAAATGATTTTGTAAAATAGTCAAATAATACTGCCTTGCATGATCATTTTGACAAACATCAGCCTTCAAAAACTCAAGAAACAACTTTGATTTATTGGCACGTTTTATGCAGCATTTCAATTTCATTCATTCATTCATTCATTTGTTCGGCTTAGTCCCTTTATTAGTCAGGGGTCGCCACAGCAGGATGAACCGCCAACTTATTCAGCATATTTTTTTTACCAAAGTCCCTTTAAGGCAAGTCATTTCACTCGGGAGCCATGTTTGAATTGCTGTGAATTGTCAATATAGAATTGTCATTCTATATTGATCGACGATTGGCTCCTGTACTAGAAGGTGGGGCTTATTTCGCCATATTGACAGTTACACTTTTCCCCACTTTTATATGTACATGTCTTGTGTATTCTATAGTCTTTGGTTTCACACACCCAGCTGCAACCCAGTACTGGGAAACATCCGTACACATTAGCTCACACGCATACACTACGGATAATTTAGTTCATTCAATTCACCTATAGCGCATGTGTTTAGACTGTAGGGGAAACTGGAGCACCCGGAGCAAAACCTAAGTGAACATGGGGAGAACATGCAAACTCCATACAGAAATGCCAACTGACCCAGCCGAGACTTGAACCAGCGACCTTCTTGCTGTGAGGCAACAGTGCTAACCACTGAGCCATTATTTTGCCCTATTTCAATTTTGCACCTATAAATAAATTTACATCTTTGGATTGAAACAGCTACTGCAAACGCAATTGCTATCTGCTCTCTCCTGTTCAGTTTGAGCAGTGTGTGTTGTTCAACATGTAAAGTAAAGATCCGTCATAGTGAAAAGCGAGAGGAGAGATGTGGAGAGAATGAGACAGGTGGCTCTGCCTGTCCTTCCTTACCCTCCTCTCCTGTTTGAACTCTCTTTCATTCTTTCGCTCCGCTCTGCACTTTTTTTTTCCAAGCACACAGTGACAAGCGCATTCATTCTCTCACTCTATTCTGTGCTCTCCTCTTTTTTTTTGTCCGGCCTGCTGGATTCTGCTTCATCGCTATTCAGCTCCCAGACGGACCACCATTGATTAGAGCCCCCTGCTCACCCCCTCCGAAACACACACACACACACATATACACACCAGCCGTCTCCACTTCACACACACCCTGCACTCAGCAGCTGCTATGCTAATGAAGACCAAGAATAGAGAGATGGGGAAATGACAGGGAATCATAGAGAGATGACAATGTATCTTCATAACAAACTGACTTGGCAGAGCTGAGAAACAGCAAACTAATATACCATAACATAAACATAAATCTCATATACAGCGAGAAAAATAAGTATTAAAAATGTCATGTTTTTTTTGGGAATAATATTTCTAAAAGAGCTCTTGACATGGAATTGAACCAGATTAGGGTTCCCATGTTGACATAAAAATAAAACAAAACTAAAACTGAAAAATTTGTAATGTGTAATAACAATGAAATGACAAAAGGAGAAAGTACTGAACTACTGAAGAGAATTTAATACTTTATATAAAAAGGCTTGTTGGTGATGGCAGACTCCTCTCATGGAGAATAAAGTCTCATGAATTTCTCAGGTGAGACTTTTTCACACTTCAACAGAGTGTACAAATCTTGATGGTTCATTGGGACTATCAAATCTGATCTTTATTTTGTATTTTGTATTGGATTTAAGTCAGTCGATTGGCTGGGCCATACTACAGCTTTATTTTCTTTCTCTGAAAGCATTTGAGAGTTTCCTTAGCAGTGTTTTGGATCATTATCTTGCTGAAATGTTCACCCTGGTTTCATCTTTATCTGATAATGTAGATGTTGGACTGAAGCAGCCAATAAAAATTTACAATGACGAAGGGCAGAGGATTGTTGAAGAACTACTGAGAAATATCAGCTGCTGTCTGTGTTTTCACTGTCTTTCTAAACCTCTCTTTTTTCATGTGTTCAATACTTTTCCCTGTGTCATTTTATTTTATTACACATAACTTCATTTGTAATCTAATTAGTTTAGTTTTCTTTGCATATATGGATTTCTTTGGTTTTACCAACATCCGGTAAAAATCTCAAGTCAACAACACCTTTAGAAATATGTTTTCTGAGAAAAATGGTGATGCGTTCAATACTTATTTTCTCTGCTGTTTGTAGAATACAAAATGTTAAGAGTAGCAAAATTGACTTAACCATCAAGATTATTCAATCGTTTTATTATGTTTAAATTTTGGATTTTAATGTTGCAGATCAAACTGACCCAAGTTGGATTCGATAGAAATCTAAAAATTGCACTTTAAATAATTTGGTAAAAACTTATACTATAAATGTTTCTCACACATTGAAAAATAACAAAACTGTAAAATAACTAACACTGTTCTGTTGAGTTATGACACAATAACACACAATCAAGTCTGTGAATTAACCATGACTAAAAGCATTGTTGCTTATATACAGTCCTAAATCATTTATTCACTTTCTTTTGGGCTTAGTCCCTTTATTAATCAGCGTAATGAACCGCCAACTTAGATGCCCTTCCAGCTGCAATCCATCACTGGGAAACATCTATGCATACTTGTTCACATTCATACACTACGGACAATTTAGCTTACCCAATTCACCTATAGCGCATGTCTTTGGACCAGAGCACCCGGAGGAAACCCACATGAACATGGAGAGTACATGCAAACTCCACACGGAAATGCCAACTGAGCCAGCCGAGGCTTGAACCAACAACCCAAGCTAATTCTGAAAACGTAGTCCCATGGACGTTTCTGGAGACCGCGAAATATGTCCCGGGAGGTACGTATTGCTGCATTTAATTTTTTTAAGCGAACGCTACGGGGTGGTGTGACGCTGTTCCCTTTCGCGCTTGCCGGCTGACTGCTTACCTCTGTGTGGAGGGCTTTCCCACCGCAGTCAGTTTGTCCGGTCAGCTCATCGTGTACGTCAGCGGACTTCAGATGCAGAGAGGAGGAGTTGACGTCCGGGGAAGAGCGGTTCCAGAAACCAGGTTAGACAAAAACAGAATACAAAAAAAATAAAGCGAACAAGTTCATAACAGGGTGAGAGCGTGGTGAAATCCGAAAACGTGGTTAAAAAAAAAAAAAAAAAACAGACAAGTGTTTTTCTTTTTCTAGACGGCTTTTCTAAATAGTTGCTCGGGTTTAGGGAAGTGAGCGGGCGGGCGGGCGGGTCAATCGGTAAAACTGGTTGGGTTCAGGGAAGCAGAAGGGTGGGTCAGCCGATTGGCCGGTCGCGCAGTCAATCATTCGGTCAGTCAGACAGCGGCCTCTGGTGGGTTGATGTGAGAACAGCGCGGGCGCAAACGGCACTCGCAAGAGACGTTCGAGATACGGAAAAGCGCACACAGCGGCCTCTCGCGCATTCGCGAAAACAAAAACTGCACAAATACGTACCTCTTGGGACGTATTTCACAGTCTACAGAAACGTCTGCTGGACTACGTTTTCAGAGTGAGCCTGGGTTGCGAACCAACGTCCTTCTTGCTGTGAGGCGATTGTGCTACCCACTGTGCCACCGTAATGCCCCAGTGCTAAAATTATATTATACTATACCTTAGAACATCAAAATCAAGCATTCAACAGTCCTGTAATATAACTGTTTAAACATGCATTCAACCACATTTATTTTATGTGATCAAATGTTTTCCCATAGTTCATAAATGTATTAAACTTATTCAATTTTTGATCATATTAACGTAATTAATCTTTATATTGGCACAACATGGTGGCTCCATTAGCACTGTCACCTCACAGCAAGAAGGTCACTGGTTCCAGCGCGGCTGGCCAGTTGGTGTTTCTGTGTAGAGTTTTCCTCTGGGTGCTCTAGTTTTCCCCACAGTCCAAACACATGATGAATTAAATAAGCTTAATTGGCCGTAGTGTATGTGTGAATGAGAGTGAATGGGTGTTTCCCAGTACTGGGTTGCGGCTTGAAGGGCATCTGCTGCATTAAACATCTGCTGGAAAAGATGGCAGTTCATTCCATTGTGGTGACCCCAGATAAATAAAGGTGAAGGAAAATGGAAAGTGGAAAGGTGAAGGAAAAAAGGTGAAGGAAAAAAGGTTAAGCTTTATATTAGTTGTTTCTTTATTTTTGTATATGCACAATATATGCACAAAATAAGCGTTTACAGAGTCTTAATATGTTGGCCTGGAGTTTTAACACAGCTATTCCTCAGAAAATGAGTCTCCCATTTTACTGTAACTACTAAAACAGGATTTCCCAATCCAAGGGTTGACTATCATCCAAGCCACATATTGATTCTGGCTAGAAACCGCAGTTAATCATCCACTACTGTTCCTTAACTGTTTGCAGGGTTCTTTATTCCATTTAAAAATGAGTGTACGGCCAATTAAAGTTGCTTTCAACCATTAACAATTGCAGAAGGTTGCAGATAGACTTAATATGTTGTGAAAATGAATTGATGTTCATTGATCTTTCAGTGAATTCAGATCCTTTAACAAATTACTTTCAACAGTGAAAAACATAATGTATATACACTGAAAGCTAACAATTTAAAGCATGTTATTCCTGTTGAACTTCTAGATTCTGATTGGTTGGAAGGTGTGCAAAAGAATTGTTTAAACAGTTACCAGAGCCTTCATTCCTATGAGTGATCTCGAGGACAGCGATGTAGGGAGTCACTAACTCACAGATATGCTCAAAAATATTTGCAAAGAGGTAGCTAACATGGGGGCAGCACAGTGGCTCAGTGGTTCGCACTGTTGCCTCACAGCAAGAAGGTTGCTGGTTCGTGTCCCGGCTTGGCAAGTTGCTATTCCTGTGTGGAGTTTGCATGTTTTTCCTTGTGTTTGCGGGGGTTTCCCCCACAGTCCAAAGACATGCGCTTTAGGTGTATTGGATTAAAGAAATTGTGAGCATTTTAAGAAACATTAGGTGAACAGTCTGTTAATACACTCAGAAAAAGTGGTACAATGTTGCACCAAATAAGGTACAAACCCTTGTCACTGGAGCAGTACCTCTTTATAGAACAGAATTGTACATTAAGACAAAGAAACAAATCTGTAATTTGTACCTTTTAAAGACATGATTTGTTCCATGGGATCCAAAATGTGCCTTTGGTTTTTAAAACCTGCAGATACAATACTGTACCTTTATAAAAGGTGCAAATCTGATCCATGAAAGTACCATTACAGTAACTAGACACTTGGTACCTTAACAGTGTCAAATGTGTACCCTCAAGAACTATTTAATGGCATTTTGCTTTATCCAAAATACGTTAATTTATTTTCAGTAAATATAAAACGTCAAATACATTTTAAACAATGTTTTTAAAAAACGTTTCTTTGTTTAAATCCACCTTTTCCCTTTACCATAAAGAGAAAAAAATACTTTAATCTATTTTTGCTAAACATTTCACAATACTTCTCACAAAAATGTTACAGAAATACATTCTCCCATTTACAATATAAAACATTTTTCTTCAATTTTCACACAATACCTTTGTAATCACCTAAAAGTTCATTTATTTTCTTAATTTTAAAATAGAAATAGAATTATGCAAAAGTATTGTAATGAGATATGCACAATGTTTGATTAGTTTTACTATACTAAAATGTTCACGTGCGCAGTGGAAAGCAAACGCCAAAAGGCGCAGATATCATTAAAGTTAAATGTTAAAGTTTACAATACTTATAGTTTTGTTTTACCAGTTGCTTTGTGTTATAGAACTTAATAATTAATGTTTATGAGTTTCTCTAAAAATATACTTTTAAATGATGATTTAATATGGAAACTATTCATGAATCACTTTGCTTTATCAGTGATATTTATTTTCAGATATTGGCTGTTCAGATATTGGCAGCGAACAGACTTGCGTTCTTGTGGAGACCGGTCATGCCAGGTGTCCTCAGAAGAATGAACTCGGATGATCAAGAGAAAAGAGAATGCGTCCTCTGAGATGCTGCGTTCTTTCTGATAGTCACGTGACCTTCACGGGTATTAAATGGAAGATTATTTAAACATTACAGCATTCGTATAACGATTTATTTTTTTATCCCCATTTTCTAAATATATACTATGCATAAAAACATTATAAATATGCTTTGCACAATATAAATAAAACCGATTTTAATACGAATTTCTGCAAACAAACACCCTTTATGTGTTTATTTCTTTATTAAGATGTTTATGGAAATGTTAATATTCACTGTTTCATTTAGGGAAACTCCTAAGGTAAATAAGTGATCTCTAAACTTTAATAATATATCTAAATAAAATGCTGTGCTTCCCACCTCCAGTTGCAATGACTTCTCTGGGACTTCTAGAGCGAGATCGGTGCTCAAGTCTGCATTGGTGCGTCCTCGATATCAAGAACACATCCAGGAAGTTTCACGCGTCCTCTGTTCTTGCGGTCTTGAGTATTGGAACTGAACTTTGGCAGCTGATGAGGACGTTACACAAGAACACGAGAACTAAAGATCACTGAGGAAGGCATATTGAGAAACAGCCATTGTAATAAAAGAGTTGTCCAACACACATGTACCTTTTATGAGAACTATTTTGTAACTTTCTTTCAATTGTACCATAAAAGGTGCAGAACAGTGTCATAAGAGGTCTTTTCTGAGCCACTGTTTACATTTTTTTCTGAGAGTGTAGAGTAATTCTCTTAAATTTAATCAGGGTGACCTTCATTTGCATCCTGAAGATAAACAAAAGTCTTCTGTTTGTAGAATGACATAAGGGTGAGTAAATGATAGCAGAATATTAATTTAGGTTAAAGCAACCCTTTAGTAAGCACTCATTACAGTATACATTCAACAAATGATGCTCATCCTCCACGAAATGGAGGAACGTGTGCATGATAACCACTAAAGGCTGAGCACAATGGGGCAGAAATCAGCGTGGAGAAGTAAACAAACAGACCAAAAAAAGGAGCACTATCAAAAGCAGGAGGGGGGAACCCGGGTGCTTTTGGTGCATGAATATGCTTATGTGTGTATATGGAGCAGGCAGCTGGGGTGAGGCCCTGTCCTCCTCGCTCCTGCTCTGCTATTTAGACGTGTCCCAGAGCGCCGTGACCCAATGGCCTGCAGGGCGGGGCCACCCATGTGACATCTGCCTTTTTGGGCGAGGGAAGGCCCATATGGAGCATACGCGCATTAACACTCACGCGCACATGCATACGTACACACAGCCCTCGCCCTGTCACATCGCTGTACCCTCCTGCTGCCTGCACCTTTTGTTCTGCTATTGTGCGTCTCGTTCGCTGCTGTTTGCCTCATTCCTGAACAGACCATAAAGAGGGAGGGTGTGGGTGTGTGAGTGTGTGTTTAGGAGGGCATGTCTGGTCAGCGACGCATTCGTGCAACAGGCTTCAAGGGCAGGGCGCTTCACTACACACACACATAGAGAGAGAGTTGAGGTTAAGGAGTAGGGTGCGAGCAGAGAGGTCAGACTTTCTCCTCTCTACACATGTTCGGTTCTCTGAAACCAGAGGCCACTGACCTCACCCAGCTGGACGCCCTGATGTGACTGTCTGTGGGTTTGTAATGGTGAAGGGAAGATATTTAAATTTTACAAAAGTATATTTCTTAGTGAATGAATTTGTTACAGAAAAAAAAACTGGATGAATTAGAATTGGTGTGATAATCAGACTGTTTAAACTTCCTGCTCATTTGTTTATTAGCTTTTTCTAAGTAGTATAAATTACAGTTCATATGGGGAATGACAAAATGAGCAAAAATCCACCATCTACACTACCTGACAAAAGTCTTGTTGCCTATCCAAGTTTTGACTTCTAGTTGATCATTTGGCATCAGAAGTGGCTTTTACGAAAGGCAAATGCCTCTAGATTACGCTTATTTTACCAAAATAAAATATGATAATTTCTTCATTTTTAAATATTTAATTAGGACAGTAAGGTCTGACTTTGCTAACAGAAATAGTATACAAAATAGAATATAAAGTCATGGTGCAGTGGAAAAAGAATTAATATTGTGTATGACTCCCATGAGTTTGGACGACTGCATCCATACATCTCTGCAATGACTCAAATAACTTATTAATAAAGTCTTCTGGAATGGCAAAGAAAGCATGCTAGCAGGACTCCTAGAGTTCATCAAGACTCTTCAGATTCATCTTCAATGCTTCTTCTGTCATCCTACCCCAGACATGCTCAATAATATTCATTTCTGGTGACTGGGCTGGCCAATCCTGGAGCACCTTGACCTTCTTTGCTTTTAGGAACTTTGATGTGAAAGCTGAAGTATGAGGAGGGCTATCCTGCTGAAGAATTTGCCCTCTCCTCTGGTTTGTCTTGATGTCTCGATATCTCAGGCTGTTGATGTTGCCATCCACTCTCAGATCTCTAGCACACCCTTATACTAAATGTAACTGCAAACCATGATTTTTCTTTCACCAAACTTGACTGATTTCTATTAAACTTTGAGCTACTCTGGTGACCCAAGTACCTGTAATGTGTTCCTTTTACAATGTTCACTCTATATTGAGGTTGAATTGTGATCGTGAATCGTGATTTGGTGATCATGAACTACTAGCTATGAAACTCACCCTTGAAGAGTGGTGCCAATGGCTCGAGGGAGCTTAATTCCCCTTCACCGTGATTACGGACCACAAAAATCTCCAATATTGCTGCAAAACGCCTTAATGCCCGACAAGCCTGCTGGTCACTATGCTTTGCACGTTTCAATCCCCAGATTACTTACCAACCTGATCATAAAAACCTTAAAGCTGATGCACTCTCCCACAAGTACTCTTCAGATCCCCATGTCGACACACTCGAACCAGTCCTACCCTCCTCTGTGTTTCTAGCACCTTATGTTCGCACTGCCACACTTGAAGAACCAGCACCCCCAGAGCTACCTCTGGGTCTCACCTATGTACCCACTACATACTGCATTCAGCTCTGTGATAGTACGCACACTTCCCTTGCTTCAAGACACCCTGGCAGCAAGCAAACTCTCTCACTCCTTCGACAGAAGTACTGGTGGCTCATGATCAAAAACGTTGCCCAGTACGTCCAAGGTTGATCGGTCTGTGCCATGACTACCACTCCTCACCACCTACCTGAAGGGAAGTTACAACCACTACCCATTCCCTGCCGACCCTGGACCCACATCGGGGTAGACTTCACCATGGACCTACCTTTCCACAAGGTTACATCATGATTCTTGTGGTAGTAGATCGCTTCTCTAAAGCCTGCAAGTTAATTCCTCTAAAATGCTTTTCCACAGAACAGCAGAAGCACTATTTCACAATGTCTTTCCTATTTTGGCCTTCCAGACGACATTGTGTCCAACAGAGGGCCTCAATTTATCTCCAGGGTCTGGTGGGCGTTTTTCCAACTCCTGGGCATCACGATCAGCTTGTCGTCTGGCTATCACCCTCAAAGTAATGGACAGACTGAGTAGAAAATTCAAGAGATCTCCCGTTACCTCTGGACGTACTGCACCCGCCACCAGGACACCTGGAGCCAGTACTCACCATGGGCTAAGCATGCTCAAAATTCTCTTTGCCAAAATTCCACTGGTTTAACACCTTTTCAATGTATCCTAAGTTACCAACTATCCTTGTTCCCATGGACTGGCGAAGCCTCCAAGGTGCCCAGGGTAGATCACTGGTTCCGAGAGAGTGATCCCTGCTACAATGGACCGTTCACTATTCACTCCCATGTTAACCCAGTAACTACCGTCTCAATCCACAATATGATGGGACTGTTTGTGTGTGAGATCGCTCACCTTCTACAATGCCATTCATTTGCTTCACCTACTTTTGTTGTTGCTAATTCTTAATAAACATTCTTGAAGTTTTACCTTCCTTGTCTTCCTTGTGTGGCCATGACACAGAGGTAGTTAAAAATACATTTGATTGGATGATCACAAAAGAGCATTCACTGTACATCTAATAACCTAACACATGATAATTATGTAACATACATGCAAGTGCACCAAAATCAGGTATTTCTACTTGTTTTTTTAATTTCGTTCAAAAGTGCTCATTGCTCTTACAAAAGTGATGTAGAATTTATCAACATTTCTCATTGAAATCTGAACACAAGTGGTCACTAGGAACACATTTGAACGAATGTAAATACCAGGTGTAAATAGTATTGTGTCTTAGTAGAATCATGGAAAATATGTTCATACCAAGTGTAAACCATACCTGTGACACCCCCCCCCCCATTTTTCCCTTTAATTCTTCCGTATTTTTAATCTTTATATGAAAGGTGAAAGTAGCATCAAAAAGTGGATAGTAAATCTAAAAAATTATGTAATTGCAAGAGGTGTTCAAAAGAGAATTTGGTCACACTTTATTTTGATGGTCATTTTGTAAGAATTTAAGTTACATTGCATCCACATGCCAACAAATTCTCATTAGATTATAAGTAGACTGTTAGGCTGGGGTTAGGGTTAGTTGACAGTACCTGCAAAGTTTCTTAAAGTCAGTTTATTGTCTGTTGATGGAGCAGTATCAACATTAAACAGACAGTCTACTAATACTTAAATGGACCATCAAAATAAAGTATTACTGAGAATTTTGCTTTCGTTTATTTTGGCTTGAAAGCACATTGAAATTAAATTAAAAAGGCCACATTCACTTCATTTCTATTAAAGCTATGCATCGACCGTCGGCCTTCCCATGCAATCTCTGAATCAGTCCAGTCATGTATCAATACTGACTGAAGTATGCACTAAGTAGTAATAAACCTACTGTGTACATGTGGTTTGAAGAGGAGTGAAAGTGGACACTTTTGGATTTAGTTGTTTATAAACAGACTAATACACTTATTAATATTTAAAATTGGCATGTTTTTATTTTTAAAAAAGGGTCTTAAATAAACATAAACAGTTACAAGAGTCACTGAATGCTTTCATTATAGATCTCTGGATCCTTAAAGTGACACCTCTCCTAGTAGGCACACAACATCATAAGACGTTAATATTAGGTTAGATTTAGGCCATAAAGTCAGGTGACCAAAATTCAATGTCTAGCCAGCGTTTTAGCACGTTTTTTTTTTTTTTCAAACAATATCGACTTCAAATTGTGGGTTGATTTTGGGTTGTGTTGGATAGTGACCAAAATCCAGCATCTGATAGATGTCATACCTGGTAATGTCCATACATTATCAATATGTAACATGATTCGACATTGATATTTGGTTGATTTTAAGTTGGACATTAGACATTGACATCGGCCTGACGTTGTGTTTTGACATCAACCCGATTTTCATTTCCAAATAAAATCCATGTTGGGGTAAACCGTCAATATGACATCATGTTGACATCCTGTGCCTGCAGGGCTGTTGTCAAACAGTGGATTAAAATGAGTGATTTGCTGCTCTTCACTAAATAATTACAGTAACTTTAATCAACATTAATTATTTATTAACTTTTTCTCCCGTATTTTACCATTCTATCCCGCTATCATCCTGTTTAAGTATTTTCCTCTATTTCTCCTGTACTTTTATTTATTTCTATGAAAAGTGAAAGTAGCATCAAAGAGCACTGATCTCAAAAGTTATATAATTGCTATATATATATATATATATATATATATATATATATATATATATATAAGAGCTGTGTTTTTTATTGGCTTGAAAGCATGTTGAAATATTAAAAAACAGCCGTATTCGCTTAATTTCCATTAAAGCTGTGCATCAACTGTCGCCCTTCCTATGCAATCTCTGAAACAGTAGAGTTGTGTATCAATGCTGACTGATGGATGCGCTTCATAGAGATAAAGGGCTCTATTTTGACAATCCATGTGCAAAGTGCAAAGCGCCAACCGCAGGGTGCAAAAGCAATAAGGGCGCGTCAGAATCCACTTTTTAAGGATGAAAAAAATCTGCTTTGCGCTGTGGCGCATGGTCTAAAAGTGTTGAGCTTATTCTCTTAATGAGTTATAGGTGTGTTTTGAGACTAAACCAATCAGAGTCTCAACTCTCATTCCCTTTGAGTCAGTTGCGTCTTGCCATAGCGCACTTGCTATTTACATGGCAGACTTTGTAAGTGGAAAAACTAAACACTTTACTAGAGAGAAAACAGTTCTACAGCTTGAGAATAAGAGAAGAGCCTCCTCAGTGTTTACTTTCGCTTTCACTTTTGTGGATAGAGAAACGTGTTGTGCGCACAGACATCCATTAGCCTATGCATAATTAATTTAGTTTTTTAAGCGCAAAGATTTGTTTCAAAACTATTATTAAATTCGTTCTAATTAACAGCAAACGAATGAATAAACAATAATAACAAAGTGTGGTCAAAAAATTGAGTTATATCCAAATACACCTGCCCATATAGTCTAAAACAGGTGGAAAATCTAAGCTTGTTTTTAATAAAACAATTATAAATATGCATACAATTATGCATATAATACTGCTAATAATAATAACATTATTAAAAAAAACAAATTGTCATGATTAAACTGAAAAAGCCCCCGAGATGAAGAAGCATGAAAGTATGGTTTTTATGTTTATGTAGGCTAGAAAATAATATGTTTTGTAACATTTTAATCCATTATATTTATATCCTATATATATCCATATTATATCCTATATATATCTTTAATATTTTAATTCTTTTTCATATGTAAAGATATTTGCGTATTGCTGTACATCCTGTCTGTATTAAGCAATGTGTAAGCGAGGCGCACAACTAACGTGCTCTGCGCTGGACTTTAGACCAGTTTTGTTTCGGTCTGTTGAACAGACTATTATAGTTTCTCAAAATAGCAACGCGCCAGCAATGCGCCTCAACACACGTCCTTTTTTAGACCAGATGGGTGCACATATGAGCGCAAATGCATTTGCTATTTAAACAGCGTGGTGCAACATGTTAAAGCGACTCTTTCGCCAAGCTGAAACTAGCAAAAAACAATTGCAACGCAGCCTGTGCTGCATTGTGCCGGTTGTATGATAAGGCCCCAAGACACTGTTCCCAGATCAGCTTCTGTGTGTTTTTAAAAAGGAGCTAAAGAAGACACTTTTGGATGTAAGTGTTTGTAAACAGACATATACACTTATTAATATGTAAACAAGGCACATTTTTATTTTTTTTTATTTTCTTAGTGACATCTAACGTAATCGAATGCTTTCATCATAGATCAGTCGATCCTTAAAGGGACACCGCTGTTATTAAACACAACAGTGGATCAAAACAAGAGATTCGATGCGCTTCGCTAAATAGCTACGTTAACTTTAATCAATATTTAAGTACAGCGAATAAAGGTGAATGAAATTTTATGACTTGGGATCCCGTATGTTTACATTACAATGTTGACAGGTATTGTCTAAACAGGATCTTTTTAATTATTTTTAATTATTTTAATTATTATTTAAAAATGAGCTTAAAAATGACAATGCCAAAAGTGAATAAAACTAAGCATAAACATGGATGAATTGTTTACACAAATATCATATAAGACAAAAAACATAAGATAAATTATTTCAAATTCAAGTTTAAAGAACTTGCGGTGATTCTAACTGTGTAACCCATCAGTGAAATTTTTTTTTTAAATAACCGTTTGTTGTTGACAACTCAGTGAGTTCTTAGGGATTGAAAGCATCCAAAAACAACAGCTCACCACAAACCTCTTGACCACCCCATCGACACTCTCATGTCTTCTATTGATTGTGTGATCATTTTGTGCGACCATGTACATGTCGACACGGCACTAGAGCGCAGGAGTGCACTTTAGATCTTGCTCACCAACTCCTCTACTGCTCCACATTGTAGCTGTGTATACGCTATGTATGTCACACCAGTGCTCCTCCTATTGATTGCCAGTGAGTATGTGTACGGACGTATGTCTGGCCATGCCATCACTCCTTTTGGGATACACAAGTGTGAGTGTGTGCGCTTGCGAGTGATTGTGGGGAATAAAGCCCTGGTTGTTTGCAGTGAAACTATAGGTTGTAAGTGAGTGGGGAGATGCGTTTCTGTTTGACTGGGCAGGCTGAATGGGACTATTCAGTAGACCCCCAAACTGCAACCCTCTTTTCTCTCCATTGTCATCTCCCCTTCTCTCTGCTGCCCCATACAGCCCAAGATAGAGCAAGAGAGAGAGAGAGAGGGATGTCTGGGTGGGAGAGAGAAGTGGGGGTTGGGATCAGCCAGAGCAGACCAAATGGGGACAGAGAGGGGTAAAAACAGCACAAACGTCTATGTCTTACTTATTTTGGGTCTATCTTTCTCTTTTGGTTGTTGTTAGTTGCTGAACTTATGTATTTGTAGGTTTTCAGCGTACCCAAAGTTTTTGTCATAGTGCCGTTTTTGTGTCCGTTTTAGCTGACCTAAAACATCATTTTTTTCACCCTTCAGGCAAAGTTTCAACTTTATTGCATTTATTTTATACTGTAAACTTGCCTGTGGTGGCAATCTGTAACCATGCAAATTGTTACAGTGACAGTTCATCCAAAATTGTAATTCTGTCATTTACATGTTTCAAAACAAAGACTTCCTCTCATTTTAAACTACAATTATTTCTCCATTTAAAGTCTGTTCCACCCAAATATATTGTTGACGTATAAAAAACAATGCATACAAAGGAAACAAGCCTAAACATGCTTAGATGATATGCAGGAAGCAACTAGATTTGGTCCTGCAAGTCAAGCAAGTACCACTGAGCTGCATGTAATCATATCTGATTGGCAATGATCAATGATTCAATGTAAATAAACTTAAATCAGTTCATCACAAATCAATAGTTTATTTTCAAAAGAATTATAATAAATAGCTTGATGCATATGAATTACTTTTATGATATCAACATAAAACCATGGAAAAGATTTTATATGGTGAAACAGGTCTCTTCTTCTGGGTGCTCCAGTTTCTCCCACAGTCCAAAGACGTGAGCTTTAAGTGAATTGGATGAACTAAATTGGCTGTAGAAAATGTGTTTGTGTAAGTTTGTTTGGGTGTTTCCCATTACTGGATTGTGGCTGGAAGGGCATCCGCTGCATAAAACATGCTGGAATAGTTGGTGGTTCATTCTGGTGTGGAGACCTCTGAAACAGACTAAGCCGAAGGAAAATGAATGAATAAACAGATGCCATATAGCTTAAATCAACTTGAGTGGAACTAAATAATTATCATTATGAATTTTCAGCTTATGGCGACGCAGTGGCCCAGTGGGTAGCATGTTCGCCTCACAGCAAGCAGGTCGCTGGGTCACTGGTTCGATCCTCTGCTCAGTTGGCGTTTCTGTGTGGAGTTTGCATGTTCTCCCTGCGTTCGCGTGGGCTTCCTCCGGGTGCTCCGGTTTCCCCCACAGTCCAAAGACATGTGGTACAGGTGAATTGGGTAGGCTAAATTGTCCGTAGTGTATGACTGTGTGTGTGTATGTGTTGATGTTTCCCAGAGATGGGTTGCGGCTGGAAGGGCATCCGCTGCGTAAAAACTTGCTGGATAAGTTGGCGGTTCATTCCGCTGTGGTGAGCCCATATTAATAAAGGGACTAAGCCGACAAAAAAATGAATGAATGAATGAATTTTCAGCTTTGTGCAAACAATTTTCTTGTGTTGAAATATACTCTACACGAGTATGGCAATGTAGATAATTTCATAATTGTAATAGAGTTTAAGACATCATCATCAGAGTTTAAAATGCAATGTGTGCAAGGGTAAAATGACTCCTAATATGACCATATCCTTACTGCTTATTAATGACCATACCATTTAAATCTTTATTAATTTAGAATAAGTGAAAATACTTTAACACACAATTCTTAAGTCTGGCTTTTCAAAATACCTTTCAGTGGACAGTTATTAAAAGAACACCATCTGTCATGGTCTGAGGAATTTACCAATCTTAATCAATTAGTACTCCCATGATCATTTCTCATATCATTTATTGTTTAACCTCTTGGTCCCAAGCTAGCATTACTACTTTGAAGCCACTTGAATCATTATACAAACAATCCTTAAAAACCCTTGATAAGAAATCAGTTCAATTTCACCATTGTTCAATATTAAAGAAATACAAGCTGCTTAGTTGGAAAAATGTCATTAAAACTGTACATATTTGTTTAATGTTTAAGACCCTACATAACCCAACTTCACCACTAAAATCAGTTTGTGAAAGTTGGAACGACTGCTCACTGAACTACTAGAGGTGGTGAAAGAGGGGACTGTATTATTCCTCTCAAAAAAGTAAATTCAGTCATTCTGTATTTTCAGTGAAAGCTGCTAGGGAATAAAACTCCATCCCACCAACAATTAGAAGATACTTACTTTTCGTTCTTTTCAGTCTCATGTTAAAAATTGGTTATTGACAAATCAGCAACGTCAGCATTAGTACTGTATTCTTGACACTTATTTGTACTGTTTGGCTTTTTTGTCCTCTTCTGCTGCTATCGGCCTGTTTTTTTTTGTTTTTTTTTACTTTTTATTGTATTTTGTATATGATAGTGTATTCTGTGTTTTGCTGTGCCTCTATTTTTAAGTGTGCCATTTTGACATACTGTAAGGGGTCGACAGATGAAAATTAGCCATTCTTGGCTAATTCTGGCACATTTTACAGTAATGTTTATTAATGTGCATTGACCCTGTAAACAAATTAACTAAACTAAACAATGTGAATTACATAAAACCATTTTCAACTAAATATTTTACTATATATGTATATATATATATATATATATATATATATATATATATATATATATATATATATATATATATATATATATATATATATATATATGTTTAACAGATATTTTAATGTGTTTTGGTCTTTATTTACATAATATTCATTCATTCATTTTCTTGTAGGCTTAGTCCCTTTATTAGTCCGGGGTCGCCACAGCGAAATGAACCGCCAACTCATCCAGCACGTTTTTTTGATGCCCTTCCAGCTGCAACCCATCTCTGGGAAACATCCACACACACACACACACTCATACACTACGGACAATTTAGCCTACCCAATTAACCTCTACTGCAAGTCTTTGGACTGTAAGGGAAACCGGAGCACCCGGAGAAAACCCACACAAACACAGGGAGAACATGCAAACTCCTCACAGAAACTTCAACTGAGCCGAGGTATGAACCAGCCACCCAGCGACCTTCTTGCTGTGAGGCGACAGCACTACCTACTGCGCCACTGCGTCCCCATTTACATAATAAAAGCCTGAAAATGCAAGCTTTTGCAAACTAGTTTCAAAGTGCAAGCTTCGCATAAACTACAAAGTGTAATTTTGTAAACTGTGACACAAATTGAATGTATGCGCAAGTATTTGACGACCAAAACCACAGCATTGGACTACAGTCATAGTCCCCAACCTTTTTATGAACTTGGACCGGTCAATGCTTGACAATTTTTCTGCGGACTGGGGGGTCTGGGCGGTGGTTCAAAGGATGTTAGCTGACCATCAACCCTTTTTTTAAAGGATAACAAGCTGACAAAACATTGCTGTTACTCTGATAAAAGTTTTATAGAGAGAATTACACAGCACTGCAGTGTTTGGTTGTTCTGTGCTTGTCAGAGATAATTAGTCTACTGAAATGTGTATATTCCATACAAGCTGAAGCTGATTGATCAGTCAGTTTTGGTCACATGACTCACGGCATTCATTCAACTGGGTGCGTCTGGAAGGCACGAGTCGCGCAACTCCACTGAAAATAACTTGTGCAAACTCTAGAAAAGATGCGATATGCGAATGGCTCCTAAAGCTGCCATCATTTGTGATCTCCAGCTGTTGATCTTCTATGGATTCAACTGATTTATTGACAAATGGGTTTGAGATCTATTTCTTGGCAGTTTGCGAGTCCTTCTCTGGGCCTTTTCCCCCTTTCACAAAGAAACTTTCCAAAGCCGTCTGTTTCTTACTCATTTTGCTGCTTGTGGGTTAAATTTGGATGCTCAAGTGATCGAAATGTAAGCGAGAGAATGCGGTCATTTTTCAAAATAGAAGATTTTTCATAATAAAAGATTGTTCAGATACATAAAACAGAAAATAATTAATGATTCTTTGTGCATCCCGGCTTCAATTGATCCAGGGCCCAGTACTGGTTCACGGCTTGGTGGTTGAGGACATCTGGACTACAGGACTGTATGTGTGCAGGTGTTTCTTTACAAAGTAACACCGCCATCTACTGGCCTGGCATGCAAAAGTCTGTTAAAATATTGTCATTTGCATATCTTAACATAACAAATGTTGTACTATGTATGTTGTCATGCAAACATACCCTCAAGAACCTTCCATTACAAACAAACTAGGGAATTAAAGTGGAATTAATGATTCCTCATCGAACCATAAATGGCAATAAAATAACTTTATTTTTGACTGTAGAGATTCTTTAAACACTTTAATGTTAAGAATTAAGGCACCATATCTGTCAACATCATTGCTGCTTTATTATGTTTAATAAAAGAGGCAGTTCCAAATGAAAGTAAGGTCAAATCTTCACAGGAAGGCAGTAAGGAGGGCATAGCTTTGATCATATGTGAGGGAAGTGTTTGACAATGTTAATTCTAACCTGCTGAGGGCTTTATTATGTACACAAGAGATCTGACAAATGTGCTCCAGTGGAGACTCAATAATGACCAATCAGTGCCTTTGCTCTTCCTGTGGTCACGGTCGAGCACAGAGCCTGTAAGGGGACACGAAGAAAGGAATCCAAGCACCCGGGATATGTGTTTTTAGTTGAATTTACGTTTAATTGCCAAAGAAAAAAAGAGCGCCGCATTTCATCTCAAGTCAATCATGGCCTGTGTGGTTTATGAGTGTTTGTGGTGATGCGTGTATTGACATAGTGAAACTGGCTTAAAGAATTAGTTCAAACAAAATTAAAGTCTTTCATCATTTAATCACCCTCATGTTGTTCCAAACCCACATGACTTTTTTCATCTGTTGAGCACAAGAAATTGTAAATAGTTTTTCCATGAAGTTTTAATGGATGGGGACAAAGGGGTAGTTCCCAAGCTTTATGATTTCTGCCATGGAACATAAAGAAAAAGAAGATATTTGAACTAAATAACAATATAAAAACAACTACGTTCTGAAACTGAAATGTCACCAATGCATAGGGGGCAAGAAATGCACAATTAACCAGTTTTATTTCAACTATTAATCAGTGGTAATCACAGTTTGTTTCACTGAGAATATTTACCTGCTCTTGCGTGAATCCATCAGAGGCCAATGTCGGCTGACTGACTGATTGATTGACCCACCCACCCACTTCCCTAAACTCAACCGACAGTGTTTTCAAAAGCAACCCAGAAAAAGAAAAGCCCTTGCCTGTTTTTTGTCACGTTTTCAGATTTAACCACATCCTCACCCTGTCATTTACTTGTTTATTTTATTTTTTGGCTTTTGTTTTTGTCTTACCTGTTTTCTGGGACCGTTCTTCTTCAGACTCCAAACCCGTTGTAATATTGTTCGTTGCTGTTTGGGAAGAAGAAGACAGGGTCGGTGATATCAGGTAAGTAATATACTTTTATTTTTTTAAATGCACAACACGTGTAGCAGTTGAGGTGTGTGTGCTCTCTCCTCTCTTGGCTGCTCCTTCTCTTCTCCTTAAGAAGGGTGTCTCTCCGGCTCAATCACTAGGATAAACAGGTGTTATTTATTATTTCTGATTGGCCTGCTGATTAGCCGCCGGGCTCTGAGCATGCTCTCCCCTCTCATTGGGTGTTTGATCATGCTTACAGTGTAAAAGCCATCCACAGGGAAGTAAGCGATCAGCTGGTAAGTGCGAAAAGTAATGTTGTCATACTGCCTCGTATCGTTTTAGAAAATACGTAATCCAGAAATATATATAGAGCAACATTTTCAGAATGAGCCTATGTTGCCTAAAACTGTTGTTATACAAATAATCAATCTGCAAAAAGAATTACTACACTTTTACTTTAATCAAACAATAGTTCATTTCAAGGGTTTAATTTAAGTTTAAATAAACCTTGTCATCCCATTGTCAGGCATTTATCAATTTATCACCTTACATCTGATTTTCGATGTTGAATTTTCTCAGCATTCTAACTAATCGTACACGATTCTGTAATGTCAAGCGCGAGTGATTTACATGTTGTCAATGCAAAGACACGAATAGACATCCTGCATTGCGAATGACGTGGCGCGAGTTTTTCTCCTTTGACGTATTTATCACATGAATCTGAACTTCACCGGACATTCGCGCCACATTAACCAATCAGGAGCTTGCTCTTGTTGGGGGAGTGATTGTGACAGTGCCTGTTGTTGGTGTCTCAAAGAAAAACCCTCCTGTCGACACCAGGCAACAGTTCATCAAACTGAGCTTGGCTAAGTCTGAAGCAGTGGTGAAAGCTTCCATCATCCAGGTGTAGTTTCTGAAGGAGTTGATGAACTCACTGAGCTTGATGCACCTCTGAAAGTGGATTAAGACACGGCGCCAAACAAATATATGCTATTTTTCAGCCTTCATAAAGCACATAAACACAGCTATTCTCGCAATAAAATCCATGTTAGCCATTTAGCACCAAAGCTAGAGTCACGGGCAGACAGAAGCTCTGCCCATGATGGGAATCTGCGTTTATTGTGAAGTGAATTTGATGTCAAATGAAGTGTATTTGAAGCGCGGATGGAGTGAGGGAACTCAAAATGTTTACGTATCTATTTATGCACGAATAGCATTATTTATTCGCTTATGCCGCGTCTGGTGTGAACACAGCATGAAATTATAAAGTCAATGGCCAATTAGAGGCCTGTAAATTAGTGCACGCTTAACTGAAAGGATGCAGCATGCGCGCAAAATATTCATAACAACAAACTGTAGTTATGACTTAAGAGAATTGTTCAAAAGATTTACTAGTGTTTTGGTGAAATAATTTAGAAAGAGTGTAATTTCGCAGATTTTGTGTCGTAGCCAGCCTATTAAAAGGGGTGGTTCATTTTCTTTAAAAAGTGGACCTTTTTGCAGACCCTTTTTCGTCTCATTTTCTATTAAATCATGATGTTTAAATACTGCATTTTAGGAACATATTAAGCACTAATCTTTGCTGGATTAGGTGATCATAACAACACTTTTGATGCAACAAAAATATTATAACTACAATTTTATGGTGCTTACCATACCATTTTACCACATATGTTCATTTGCAAATGTGCATTTTATACTGTAAGTTATAACATTTTTATTAATAATGTTATGAGAATTTTCAATTCAAAATTTAGAATTAAGAAAATCTGAAAAAAGGGCCTATTTTTAAAATGCAAGTATAATATCCATCAATACAAAAAATAAACAATTAAATATCTGTTAACTTTGTACTGTCAAAAATGGCACAAATGAGCTCATCTCGAACAACCTGAATCCCCTCTGGCTACAGGCCTGTAAAAGTAATATATTTTTTCAGAGTATCCTACAAAACATAACATACTGTTTTACTGTGTACTCAGTGCAATGCATATGGATTAATGAACATCAGAAATAAACATTGACCAGAGCAAAATCAGTGCAATAATAATCTTTACAGGCCTATCTTTGCTTTTAACTCTATAATTTGTATACAGTTTTAAACAGTTGTTAATTGGTAATTGTAGTAAATGTTTATCGTTTTATTACAGTAGAAGTGTAGCAACCGTGAATTTTTTTTGATATTGACTGTAATTTGTAATCACAGTTGATTGCAAGCACCATGGTAAAACTGTGGTTAATACAGTAAAAGCGCTGTAAATTTGTGCTTACTATGGTTTAACTACAGCCACAATAGGTCATTTAAGTAATTGTTTGAAAATATGTGTTTGATATGACAAAACAAGTACATTTAGTTGTGAAGGTAATTATAGAAATGGCTTTTATCAAGGTAAAACATGCCCCTGCATATTAATCCAGCGAGACAAAATATCATCTTTCGTGTCACACAGGTTTGGAATGACATGAGGTTAAATAATGACTATTTGCCGTGTGTGAATTATACCTTGAAGGGTGTGTGCATGTGTTTTAAATTCTGCATAGCTGTGTGCTCATGGCCTCTGTGGGAAAGTCTGGGTGTGATTGAATGCGCGTGTGAAAATGTATATGTGTGTGACCATGTGTGTATCTGTAAGAAGAAGTGAACCCTTGTGTCTGTGCGGACTCGCTTTGATCCTGTTCAGCGGTCTGAAACTGTTTTCCTGAGTTGCCAACAGACATGACACATGTACACACGGAGACGCTCACACAGTCTTTTCATATTTGCACACTAGAAGTCTTCCCACAGCAAAGACACACCACTAACTGGCCCCAGTCGCATACACACACACATACATAGAAGATGTCTTATGTATCCTTCCTTTGCCCAGACCACTGTGGGAAACATTGCACTTCAAAGCTTTGCAGGAACTCTACAGCTGGTAGACTCATCTGAGTTCATGACTCAACATGTATAAAATAAGAAGGCTCAATTATGTGTAACACCTTTCAGCTGTGCTAAAGCATTTCACCAACGAGACATACCATATAATGTTGATTTATACATTTTTTGAGGAACATGTGAGTGGCACTTGCTGGTGTAAAACTAATGCAGGGGCTGAATGTAGGTTTTTCTATATTTCTAACTATTTCTTCTATATCTAAAGTCAGTTTGAAAATGTGTTTTCCATGAAGGAATTTCTGTCTTTGTTTTGTTCTCGGCCACTGCCAGTTTACCCAATTATATTTCAGCACTCAGGGCTGACTTGGTGGAAGACTCAGGCTGTGCCCGAAATCGCATACTTCCTTATTATAGTACTCTTAAAACAGTATGCAAACCGAATAGTATGTCCAAATTCATTAGCTGTGTCTGAAATTGCATACTTTCATTCTATATAAAACGCTAAAATAAGTATTTGAGCAGAGTAGCATGTCTGACTTCATAAAATTCGAAAATCAGTATGCAAGAAGTACCTGGATGATTTAATTCCTCTGGTGAGATTCTGAAGTGCGCATCCCATGAATGCTGCGCTATGCCATGATGCCCCGCGAGAGAATTGATGAATGGGAGTGAAGCGAAGCAACTGAAGCGGGTAGGTCATGCGACCAAAACAAAATGGCAGATGTAGTACGTCCGAATTTCTTTCATACTTTTCACATTCATACTGTATAGAACATTTTTTTCTAACAACCCAGTTGTAAGTTCAAATTCAAATGCAGTACCTACTGAGGCGGTTTCGGACACAGCCATTGAATTCAAAAATCAGCATGCAAGAAGTACCTGGATGACCTACTACTTCGGGCGAGATTCTGAAGTGTGCATCCCATGAATGTTGCGCTTTCCCATTATTCCCTGTAAAAGAATTTGTGAATGGGAGTGAAGAGACGCAACTCACGTGGGTAGGTCACGTGATCATAACAAAATGGCGGATGTAATACACTATAGAACGTTTGTTTCTAACTGGCGAGTAGTATGTTTAAATTCAAATGTAGTAACTACTGAGTAGTAGGCGATTTTGGATGCAACCTCATTGTTTTTCATTTCAGTAATGAAGACTGCCTCAATGTATATGACTGCGGCCAAAAATTTGACCTCCGGTGGATAGTAGCAGCCTCTGAAATGAGACACAAATTCAGTTACAAAATCCACATTAGGTGGATTTAAATTAGCAAATAACATTAATATTACAAATGTTAACATTAGCCGAGCAGCATAGGTTATAACACCATGTCCTAACAACATGCACCACGACAAGTAATTTGACTGTTGACTGGCAGTAATTTGACTGCCCCAGATGCAGCATGATAGAAACATAAAACACAGACATTCAGAATCACAGAATAGTGCACTCATTTGCACTTCAATGACATGGTAAGGTTTAGAATATAATTAGTACATTGTAAAAAGTGGCCTACAGGCTGAGTGACTGATATTTGTTGGTTTGCACAGTTCTAACATACATTTTCCAATGTATTTATTATGTGTATGTATTTATTAAATGTATTTATTTAATTTTCAAGATTTGAGGTAAACTATATTTGCTGCTGTTTTTAAAACGGCAATAGATGTCACATAAAATGTTATTCCAGCTCACACTGGTAGCATTTAACAATTAAAAAGGCACATAAGAAGTAACAAGGAATAGATTCCTTTTCTTGCGTTTAGTTATGGTACATTCTCTATAGTTAGTTCCACGTTGGTATTGTCAATCTGGCAATTTGTGCTTTCATAGAGTTGTCAGAGGAGGGGTGAAAAAGTGCTTTGATTTTTGATTGCAATACCTAGTTCAACCACTAAGTGTCACTCTTTCATTTATATAAAATGTTTTGAATTTTATCATCCTTTCTATTTTATACTGTTTTTTATTGTATAATTGTATATATGTTGTAAAGTGACATTGAATAAATAAAATTTATTATTATTATTATTATTATTATTATTGCACCTTTAAGTGGCTTGGGCTTCTAGGACACTGCTATGCTTTTTTATACTGAATTGTTTCCAGGGGTCACGGTGGCTTAGTGGGTAGCACTTAGTGGGTAGAACGTCGCTGGTTCAAGCCCTAGCTGGGTCAGTTGGCATTACTGTGTGGAGTTTGAATGTTCTCCCTGTATTTGCAGTTTCCTCCGGGTGCTCCATTTCCCCCCACAGTCCAAAGACATGGGCTATAGGTGAATTGAATTAGCCGTTGTGTGTGTGTGTGTGTGTGTGTGTGTGTGTGTGTGTGTGTGTGTGTGTGTGTGTGTGTGTGTGTGTTTGTGTGTGTATGAGTGTTTGTTGGCTGGAAGGGCATCCGCTGTGTAAAACATATGCTGGATAAGTTGGTGGCTCATTCCGCTGTGGCAACCCTTAATTAATAAAGGGATTAAGCTGAAAAGAAAATGAATGTTTCCAGGGGATTATTATGCAGTTGTGTTTTGGGTGGTTTCCAGGCTGTTGTTATGCTGTTGATAAGGGGTTCTGGATAGTTTGCTGGGCATTGCTAGACATTTTGAACAATTGCATTGTATTAGGATTCTGGAGTTTCTCATAAAGGTTTTTATTAATAGTATGCATTTATGAGTATTTTTCTGGATGTTGCAGTTGTTAAGATGTTCTGGATAATATCTAGGGCAATGCTTTCTGATGGCTAAGGCCACAATGTTCAAAAAGCACCCAGAGGTTTTTAAGGCATTGCTATGCACTTGCTGTGATGCTTCGGGTGGTATTTAGGGTGTTGTTATACTGTTGCTAAGGTGTTCTGGGCAGTCTCCTTTTCATTGTTAAGTCTTATGCAGTTAAATTGAATTAATTTTGAGGAGTTGATTGACTGACAGACAGTTAGGTAGAAAGGTATTTCAAGAGAAATGATGCAATAAAATGTCTCATGCTAATTGAGTTATGCATTTTTATTTGTAATATGTATTTAGAATATATTTATAATGTAAAATAACCCATACTCAACACCCCATCCCTCCCCCTCATTCAACATTTTAGAAAAAATACCAATACAACATCCTCAAAACAGACTATATGCCCACAGTTCAATATTATCAAGCAGGAGAATATTTATGCGCAAATAAAACGAAATGAATTACTTTATTCAACAGATTCTTCTTTATTAAACAGCTCTTCTTTATTCAAGTGTCAGTACGTGTTATTAAGCGCTGTGCAGTGATGTATACACCTTCGTACCCCTGAGGAGAAGAAACTCTGGCCATCTCTGGTCTGTTGCTGTCTATGAAGGATGAGAGAGCTCTCAGATTTCACCTAAACTATCTTAATTTGCGTTTAGAAGATGAATGAAAGTCTGAGGGGATTAGAATGACATGGGGCAGAATAATTAATGACAGACTTTTCATTTTTGGGCTGAACTGACACTTTAAGTTGTGACGTGAAATACTGTTTCCTCTACTCATTTGAACTGAGAAAACTCAATAGCAGTTTATAAACAAGGTTTAGTCATATCACATATTAAAGCCAATTTTTTCTAAAAGCATGGTGTTCACAGTCTCTGGACTTGCTGCATCCCAGACTCCAGTGTTTAATTATTTATAAAAGATGAATACTGTCTGATCATCTGAGATTGTGGATAGAAACATTATGATCATGATTTTCAGTGAAATTACAGCACACTGAGTCTAAATTAGTACCATTTTTTCAGCAGATATGAGAAAAAACTCTTAACACTTGAGCACAATTAGACATTTTTAGTTATTCAGGCATGCGTTTTGTCCATTGTTATGCTTGTCTTTGTCTGAAGTCTGTTAAGATATTCTCTAACTAAAGCAATGACATTCAGATGTTTTAGCATGGATTTGCTGTGTGTTTTGTGTTTGTTGTGTGTGTGAGCAGGTGATGTGGCCCTGGCCGGAAGGTCACTGAAAGCCGTCAGTTCCTTTTTCCTCTCCGGATATTCCCAGCATTCTCCACTCCATCAGCAGGCTGAATGCTGAGAAACAGCGGCAGGAAGCCTGGCTCGGCCGCTCTGAGTCCACTCTTTTAGCCAGCACACAGGATCAGCTTCATAAGGCTAAATGCAATGCTTTAGTGTTATCACAAGAGCCCTAAACTGGCCTTGGATCAGCAGTGGAATCAGATCAACAGGCTGTTCCACACAATAGCAGAGACCAGAGTAGATGTTCTTCAGTAGACAACACTGACCTCTCGTGGCCACTGTCAGTGTGGAGACCAGTGGTATTTTAAAAATAATAACAACAAAATAATAATTAAAATGGAGTTATATATATATATATATAAAAAAACATAGGATATTACTGAACAATTAATCTTCAATGTTTCAAATAAAAAATTTGCATCAATAAAGTTTTTTTCAATTGTTATAGATTAATTTGTAAAAGATCATTAATAGAAAAATAGATGATATATAGATAGTTATAAACTATGTTGAACTAAATAACTAGAATGAAAAATATATAAAAAAGTTCTCAACATCCCAAATAATCAAAAAAAAAATAAAAATGACATAGCTTATTAAGGAAATACTGGGCATCCATTAATAAATAAGATATTTTAACAAATATATAAAATACAACATAAACGAAAAAACTAAATAAACTAATAAAAAAAAATAAAGCTCATCACCAAATATTAATAAAAAAATCTAATAATATAAAAGGGAAAAACAAATAAAATATTTTATTTAGAAGAACTATTAGGCTTTCGAAATTTAAATAATAGAAAATCATAACTAAATAAATGAATTACCAAAATAAAATATAACTAACTAATTAGTTTAAATAAAAAAAGACTAAAAAGAACAAAATATTAAAATAAGAGGAAAATACTGAACATGCTTAAAAAATAAATGTTTTTGATTTATTGAATGTAATAATTATATATATTATTATAAATATATATATATATATATATATATATATATATATATATATATATATATATATATATATATATATATATATATATATATATATATATATATATATATTTGAGCAATATCACACGAGTAGCACTGGCTGTACATTGACATTGGTGGGAGGCATGCGTTGGCATAAAGCCTTAGTGTTAGACCAGAGTGCCTTAGTGTCCCACCAGTGACGATATACAGCCACACTGTACTGCTACTCGTGTGATATTGCGTTTTACAACAATTTGATGGCATTATCGTAAATTTGAAAACACGGAGAGTCTCATAATCCTTTTGTATTAGAAACTACTTTCTTCCGCCATTCATACACATCTGCAGCTGATGCCAGAACAGCAGAAATCGTTGCTACTTCACCAACATCACCTTAGAGCTAGTAATTGAATGATTCTCTAGCATAATGTCTGAAGTGATGACAATACAGGTGATTTGCTCACATTTTAAGATTATAAGGCTGAACAGCATGACATGCCATCAGTTTACAGAGATTTCCCAGTATTTCTCTGTTGCAATCAGGAGATCAAAATAATTAACCCCAAAAAAGCCAAAGCAACGCAAACACTAAGTTGGGGGGTGGGGGGTGGGGGTATCTCTTATTTTTACATCCCAATGTTCACAGGTATGCTGAAGAGTGTCCTCTGCTTGTTGCTGTATGTGGGCAGAGTTATCCACAAGGGTGAAGAGGCAAGATGAGTTCTGTTACTTGCAGAACATTGCACAGCTATCAGCCAATCAGATTCAAGAACCAGACAAAACTGTTGTATAAATGTAGCAGAGTATCGTAATAATGTTTTAAAAAAGTAACAACCAAACAATGAATCAGGACTCTATTTATTGTGGACTTAAGTTAATGCCTTTTGCAAATGGATCCACGTTACTCTTTTGTTTAAACTGAAGTAAATGCTTCACAAGCTTCTCAGTTCACAGAAAGAAACTCATCGTCTCCTGCAAACCCATAACAAAATGTAAGTTTCTAATATTAAAGATGGCACTAAGAAAAAATCTGACCATTAAAAACATGCTCAGTCATACCGTTCCTCATCATGGCCCCACAGTACTCGTCACACTCCTTCTTGCTGTAAAACCTGTTACCATTGCCCTTACAGCCTCCATACTTAAGGGACAAGCACTTTCCAGAGGACGAATCAAAGGCCCACAGGTCTACAAATGCTTTACAGGGGCCGGCGTCCATAGGCAGCCTACAGGCAGCTGGATAGACAAAATACAGACAGATAAACAGTTCACTATCAGCCACTCAGCTGGACCACACACACAGATAAACACACACTCAGACTCACCCTCAGTGCGGCAGCTCTGCAGACAGTCTTTCTCAGTGGGGAAGTTGTTCTGGTTGCCCATGCAGCCTCCAAAGGTGAACATCTGACAGCTCATGATGGACGAGTTATAATGAAAGCGTGTTAACATCCCGAAACATGGACCCGAATCTGGCTCCGACTTACATGCATCTACACACACACACACACACACACACACACACACACACACACACACACACACACACACACACACACACACACACACACACACACACACACACACACACACACACACACACACACACACACTGTACTATAATCATAATCATAATCTTCTATAATTTCAAAGCAGTAATTGTTTTCTCCAAAGATTTTTAAGCCTCTAAACTAAGCCCTCTCTTTTTTTCATTTATAATAAAATTAGGTAAAAAAAGTAACACAGCGTACACTAATGTGAATTAAATGAAAAGTACCCAGGTAGCAAAGAATTCTGGCCCAGATTTGGCATAAAGCTGGCACAACAGGCATTCATCCGGCACTGGCATACAGCATGTGGGCCAAACATGGCCCTGGTTTGACAGAAGTGGCACTCTCTTTAAGGTGGCACACAAGACATAGACCAGATGTCAAATGTAGTATTTGACCCAGATGTTAAAGATTTATATGTGGGCCACATAAGATTGACCCACATTAAAAATACATTAAAAGATTTTTAAAGCGTATTTTAATACAAAGTCATTTCCATCTTCCTGTTTGCATCTTCTAATGCCTTCATTTTATCTAGGAAACAATCAAGATTTAATTATTTGAATCACTAAACTACTTCTTGTATGTTGCAAAAAAACTGAATGTAACCTACATTATACATATTTTACACTGTAAACCCTAATAAGTTGAAACTACTCAAATGATTTGAGGAAAGTGATTTCCTCAGTTCGTTTGAGTAATGGGAAATCGACTAAATCGACAATTTATTTTATGACACAGGGTGGTCATTTTGCTTGTGATGCTGAATTTTGCTTAAACGCAGCAGGACAGAGGCACTACCTGAACCCATCTGACAAAAGAAAATAGTTAAATTAGTAAGTAGATATTTAAACACGCAGGGGTGACACGGTGACCATCACAGCAAAATGGTCTCTGGTTCGAGCCTCGGCTAGGTCAGCTGGCAATTCTGTGTGGAGTTTGAATGTTCTCCCTGTGTTTGCGTGGGTTTCCTCGATTCAACGAAGAGACCACGTTTGGTCAACTCAATTTAGACCAATTAGCACAGTTGTCAAGGCAGAATTTTAAGCGCAACCAATAATTTAAACAGAGACAAGGTGAATTGTGTAAAGAAAGTTTTATTTTATCTTTGTCATGATGACAGTAAATAATATTTGACTAGATATTTTTCAAGACACTTCTATACAGCTTAAAGGGACATTTAAAGGCTTAACTAGGTTAATTAGGTTAACCAGGCAGGTTAGGGTAATTAGGCAAGTTATTGTATAACGATGGTTTGTTCTGTTGACTATCAAAAAAGAAATTAGCTTAAAAGGGCTAATGATTTTGTCCCTAAAATAGTTTTTAAAAAATTTAAAACTGCTTTTAATCTAGCCGAAATAAAAAATTAAGACTTTCTCCAGAAGAAAAAATATTATCAGACATACTGTGAAAATTTCCTTTCTCTGTTAAACATAATTTGGAAAATATTTGAAAAAGAAAAACAAATTTAAAGGGGGGCTAATAATTCTGTCTTCAACTGTATATATTATTGTGATTGTCTTATTTTCTATAAGCACAAATTTAAAATAATACAAATAAAAATGCAACTCTTCATGGGTTTATCAAGTTCATTGCAGTCGTGACACACCAAGTCTGACCTCCAGACAATGGGCAAATGTGCCATATCATAGTTATGAGTTATTAACTTGGCTGAGACTTGGCCCAGATGTGGTCCATGTTTGACCCTTGTCTGGAAGCCAGACTTGCTCCAGTCTTGTATCCTAATTTACTGTGGTATTTGGGCCAAGCAAAAGCTTTGCCAGTGCTGGGCTAAAGTAATTTTGCTATGTGGGTAATTATAAGTTTAGGGTCAGTACGATTTAAATGGTTACAAATAAATGTTTACTTTTACTGAGTATGGATGCAATAAACTGATCAAAAAGTGACTGTAAAACATTTAAATCTTACAAATATGTTAAATATGTTAACAGATGAAAAGTCAATGTTTACATTTATTTCAAATAATATGAATGAATTAAGATATATAAAGAAATATCAAACCAGTTTAACTGCAGTTAAGCAGCCAGTCAGGGAAAACTGGTTGTATATTGTGAAACATATTTTTAAACAGCATTTTTCACATTTTTGTGTAATTATCATAAATTCCTTTGATGACCTCCTGACATATTTGCACATTTAGAGTGTCTGTCACACCACAGGACAAATAATCATAATATATTTAAAAAATCAACAAAAATACACACAAAAAAAAAAAACAAACAGACTTTAGAAATATACAATTTCCTTTATAGAATCAAAATGTAAAATATATTTTAACATGAAAATTTTTTATTTTGTCAACTACACTGTAAAAAACTCTGATCTATGATCAATTAGTCCTGACAGCACATTTTTAGTTTATTGTAACTTATCAAACTAAATAATCATGTTCTAACTTAATTTTATTAGTTATGCAAGCTGTTTTAAGTCAGTTCAACAAAATATAAGTTCAATGGACTCACAAGGTTATTTGATTCAGCTTAAAAATATAAGGCAACCAGGATTTTTTTACAGTGTAGTCACATTTCACACCCTTCAAAACAGTATGTAAGCACATTAGTGGGCCTTTTTCTCACCAGGTCCTCTGAACATAGGCATGTCGTCACCTGATCCTTCCTCAGCAGGCGGCACAACCACATTCCTCCTCGCCCGCTATTGAGATTGAAACACATGACAGGATTATTAATGAATAATTCAGTAAGGGTTACACTTCTATCATTAGTTACCCACCCTCATCTGTTTGTCACACATGGCTTCAGATGCAATAGCTTTTCTTTTTTTTTTTAACAAATTATATTAAGATTTTATCATCAAATGCCGATTTGGAGTGATGTGAGGGTGAGCAAGAGCCTGTTTACACATTGTCACTTTATTCGTTGTTTATGATTGGATAGCAAACTGGTTATAAAAAAGGACAGGTGTAAATGCTCTTTGAAACACATTCGAGATTTAAATGATTGCACAGACCACTTCAGGAGGTGGTCTTGGATGCGTTTCAGAGAAAGCTGGACATGTATAAATGCATCTGGTTATGTATAAACGCATCTGGTTGTTGAAATCACATATGCAAATTTAATTCATCCGAAAATGTAAGAAAAACTATATTGTAACAGCCTGTTATAGGGTATGAGACACAGTCAGATATAACAATCTGCTAATATGCAACACACAAAACCACAGATGGCTGTTTAGGATGTTTGTTTGGCTTTTCATTTAATTTAATTTTTGATCGGTTTTTAAGCATTAAGTAATAAAATTAGATTGTTAAAATAATATCAAATGGCAGCATTTAAGAGTTCACACTTAGCTGATGATTGATTGTAAAGCTTGTTTGGCATGCTGTCCCAGGAGAGAGCCCTGAGCTCATAAGATCTTTGAGCCTGGGGCTCCCTCCCGTTTGCAAGGCGAGAGGGGAGTTTGAGCTCAGGTAGATCTCTAGTAAGGACTAGAACCAGTGATGTTCTTACTGTGAGGCAACAGTGCTAATCATGGGACACCGTGCCACCCATCTAGGAAAGGAGGAGGAGTAAGGGTTGAAGTGGGGATTCTTCAAAAATAATATGGCTGTTATATGGAACTTATAGTCTATAGTGGCTTAGGAATCGTCTGATTGGTGAATCATGAATTGGATAATGCGGGACCAGCTGCAAGCAATCATAAGCAGGTGATCCTCTCGAAATGAGTTTATAAATAACTTCACTTAGCAAAAGATACATATCGTGTACCTGCGGTAATATACAATATAGAAAAATATAATTTATTTTATTTACAAAGGCACAGTGTTTTATTTTTGAAAGAGTAGGTTATACAGAAATTAACGTAAAGCCCTTACAGTTTTAAATGATGTCTTGCATGTATCTGAATGACAAAAATATATTTTATAATTCATAAATTAACCTTGGACCCTGCCTTGTTCGCTATATAAAACCATTATATGGCATAATTTATTGCTTATGTTTATGTAAAAGTTAATAATAATAATAATAATAATAATAATAATAATAATAATAATAATAATAATAATAATAAATGCTGTATATCTAAAGCTTTTGTCAAAGTCACATAGTTAAATTTGCAAATAGCACAGGATTTGAAGATCGGATTTCTATCTGTTTAGCCTTCAAATTAGATTGGTATCCAATCAGAGAAAACACATGAAGTGACCAGGTGTAAACAGGCCCTTGATGAAAGGAGTTGAACTAGCTGAACTATCCCTTAAAAGTACTACTTCAACCTAAAAAGTAAGGCCAATCATCAATTTCAAAGGCTTGATTGTGTTTTTGGGTTGCATAGAAAAATTTTTTCATGCTTGTTTCTTTTTTAATCTCTTTTTTTTCAAACACATACTTTATTCCACAATGCTATTTCCAACATAGGCTCATTCTGAAAACATAGCCCTACGTTTTCCGCTGTTACCAGTTTGTCTCATTAGTTCGTCATGTACGTTGACAGACTTGAGATGCAGAGAGGAGATGACTAAGATGATGGGGTTCGAGTTTGGTCAAGAACGGTTTCAAAATCGAGTAAGACAAAAACAGAGGCCAAAAAAATAAACAAGTAAATAACAGGGTTAGAATGTGGTAAATCTGAAATTGTGGCAAAAATCAGATGAGGGCTTTTCTTTTTCTGGTTTGCTTCTGAAAACTGTTGGTTGGGTTTAGGGAAGTATGTGAGCGGGTTAATCCATACAATTGGGAGTTTTTGCAGAAGGAGGAGAGTGGTTCAGTTGATCGGTCAGTCATTCAGTCAGTCCATCATTCAGTCAGTCGACAACAGCTTCTCGTGGGATTCCACAAGAACAGCAGAAACAAATAGCCCTCGCAAAAGAAATCTGAGATATCAAAAAGCGTACATTGCAACCTCTTGTGGATTTGCGAAAACAAAAACGTCAAAAAAGCGTTCAGTAGCTCCTGGGATGTATTTGGCACTCTTCAGAAATATATATAGCGGTATGTTTTTAGAATGAGCCTGGATAGGCTGTTTCTGTTCTCCTAAAGTATACTTGACTATGTAGTTCTATGAAGCCCTTTCAGAAATACAGAATGGGCTCTGATTGTTCCATTGGCACAATGTTTTCTGATTAAATGCAGGAAACGTCATGTCAAGGGTCGGATTTTGCAAATTGTCACAAATCAATCTCTCTGTATAATTTATTCCGAAAAAGAAAAGATCTCCTCTTGCACTGAACTTTGAGTGTTGTAAATTTGCAGATGTTCTTTATGCTCAAACTGCATCATTACACAGTAAACAAAAACAAACAAAAAAATTAAATCATAATCAAAGACCTCTATAAAATACTCTTTATTTTTGTAAAGTATTGTTGTGTGGTGTCTATCATGTGTGTTTGTCAGGGATCATAAAGCCTTGACCTGAATCTGTGGCTCTGGTGTGGTCTCTTCACCTGGAACACATTCACCTGATGACATGAAGAAGGAGAAAAAGACATGAATGTTGAAATAATGGCACATAGTGGGAATTACAGTTTGTTTTTGTGATGATGAAACAGTGGGTAGTGCTGTCGCCTCACAGCAAGAAGGTCGCTGGTTCAAACCTCGGCTGGGTCAGTTGGCATTTCTGTGTGGAGTTTGCATATTCTCATGTTTGTGTTGGATACATGGGAGTCTAAATACATGCGCTATAGGTGAATTGGGTGAGCTAAATTGTCTGCAGTGTATGTGTGTGAATCACAGTGTATGAGTGTTTCCCAGTGATGGGTTGCAGCTGGAAGGGCATCCGCTGCGTAAAACGTGCTGGATAAGTTGGCGGTTCATTCCACTGTTGCCACCCCTGATTTATAAAGGGACAAAGCTAAAAAAGAAAATGAATTAATGAATGAATGTTTTTGTGAGGATACCTTTGTTCTTTTTAATTATGATAGTGTCTTCACTCATTCCTTGTTCTGCCACCAGAGTCTTGAAGTCTTCAATAAGTGTGGGCCGCAGTTCCATAGTACGTCCTGCAGGGGGAGCACAACAAGTTACTTATTGATGACAAGCACAAAAACAATGCACTAAATTTTCGCCTACTAAAAATGATTGTCTGATAATGTCATTTTCAGATTTTGGCCCAGAGAGAAAAATCGATCAAAAATATGAGCTGAAAAATGCCTGTGCCATGTTGCAAGTCTACATTGTGCAGGTTTTACTCTTCCTCTTGCTGTTTAAATCCAAATTAGCTCAATATTTGACTGTGGATATCCTTCTGAGACCCAAATAATTATTTTCTGTGATTTCCTACATCTTTTGGGTTAAAAAAATTCGAAAATTTTTACATTTTATTTTTATTTTTGTATGTCGGCCATTTTGGATGCAGTGTAAGAAGTGGTTCCTAGCATGTCAGCCAATCAAATGACTTATCACTAGAAAGCCCAGGATGTCCTCTGAACAGTACAACAGGCCTTGACAGAGTAGCTCAAAAAATTCAAAGATAATTAATGAAAACACAATCTCCACACAAGTCAATGGGCGGGGTCTCAGGAAGATATTCCTCTAATGTACACATATATTTATATATGCATGAACCACATACTCATTGGGAAAGCAAAGTCTGCCCAAATAACATGTTGACAAGACATTGTTTAGTATATTTGTTCCTGCTGCTTGCAATAGTGCTCATGTCCTGTCATGGCAATGCTGGTATAAAGAGTCAATCGTCAGGGATTCTAGCCTAGTAGAAGTTGCATAGTGCATTAAACTATTCGGGCGACCTAAATTTGACTCCCAGCTTGTGAAACTTTACCGATCTTATTCCCGCTATCTCTCCCACTCAACTTTCTGTCTAGCTACTGTTTTGTAAATAAAGGCATAAATATAAATAAAATCAGCTTCATTGATTCGTTCACTGTAAACAAAACATTTTATTGTCTGTCTTGAATTTTACTGGTTATTTTATTGTCTGTTTTTTTTTTTTTATCTGAATAATTCATTTATTGAAACAATTTAAAAAGTCTTACAAAACTTTCATTTCATTGCTTTCCTACTTAAATTACTAATTAGAAAGAAAGAAAGAAAGAAATGCCATCCAGAAGAAAACAAATGTTTTACCGTAGAGTTTGACAGATGTTGATTTTTCACCTCCTGGTTTTTGTTTTAACATCACCACCAGAGCGTACTCATTATAGTTAGTATGCACTACGTAGGCGTCCACATCAGAATTCCACTCTACAGGTTGAAAGACACACATACAGTGAAACAACAGTGAAATGAATGAAGCGCAATCTGACAGCTGTGGTGTTGTACACACTGGCACTGTGGTAGTGGAATCTTCCAGGTGTTTTGGTCAGCTGATATTCTCCACTGATGGACTTACAGGTCCCACGTCTGCAAAATAAATCAATGATGCTGTTCATATGCTTTTGTAAAAGATCTAGTTAACCTTGAGTCATTCAAAATACGGTTAACTGAATTGTCCATTGGCCTGTTGCAATAATCAATATATCGGCTTATCCATGGACATGACCTTAATCATTTTTGGTGGCGCAATATATATCACCTATTTTGTTTACATAAGGGGCAACACAGTGGTGCAGTAGGTAGTGCTGTTGCCTCACAGCAAGAAGGTCGCTGGTTCGAGCCCCAGCTGGGTCAGTTAGCGTTTCTGTCTGAAGTTTGCATGTTCACCCTGCGTTCATGTGGGTTTTCTCCGGGTGCTCCGGTTTCCCACACAGTCCAAAGACATGTGGTACAGGCTAAATGGGAAGGGCAAATTGTCCGTAATGTAAAAGTGTATGGATGTTTCCCAGAGATGGATTGCAGCTGGAAGGGCATCCCGACATGTGCAAGACATGTGTAAGACATGTGCCCGAAAATCCCGCTGTGGCGAATCCACATTAATAAAGGGACTAAGCTGAAAAGAAAATGAATGTTTACATAAAAACTATGTCTGCAATATTTTAGCTGATTACGGTCTCTGTCGTTACCTCTAATCTCTTTTGGAGGTGTCAGCGAGTTCAGGGAACTCCTTTAGAAATGATTACTGACAGGTGAAGAATAGCTGAATTTTCATATTTTTCTAAAAACTACTGACGGTTTAATAAAAAAATTCCAAATGAGCTCTGCTTCAAAGCTGCAGTCCACTTCCCTAAATAAGTCAAAAAATGGCACTTACAAATAAAATTAAAGCCATTGTACAAGGACATTTACGTCATTCATCACTGATGTAAAAGTTTATTTTCAGTCTTTTTACATTTTCAAACATTAAATAACAGAATTTAAAATAACCTTAAAGCAACGACTAAAATAATGGGGTTTATTTTGACGGTCCATGCCCAAAGTGCAAAGCGCAGGGCACAAACGTATTAGGGGCGTGTCAGAATCCACTTTTGCTATATATATATACATATACATATGGATATAATAAATAATACTGCTAATAATAATAATATTATACAAAAGCAAATTATGAATAAACTGAAAAAGTCCCTTAAGATGAATAAGGCATGAAGGCAGTGGTTTTTATATTTATGCAGGCTAGAAAATAACAATTTGTAATATTTTAATCCTTTATATTTATATCCTATATATATTCTTATTATATCCTATATATATCCTTAATATTTTAATTCTTTTTCATTTGTAAAGATATTTGCGTATACGGTACGGTAAGAAAAAAAGGGCAACACACTTTACAGAGGCAGAGCTGGAGGTTTTAAACAGAGATTACACATCTGCTTCAACAAAGGAAAGAAATACAGAATAGGAAATAGATAAGAAAAGAAAAAATAAATAATAAGAAAGTTTGTTAGTTCATTAAATTACACATGCCACCCTCCATATTATTCACTTTAATGAACAATTAAACTTCTCTTTAACATCCTTTTGAGTATGTTGTGTAACCATTCATGCATTTATTTTTCTTGCCATTAATTTCTTAAGGTCACAATATGTGTATTGACTAATAAGGCTTATAGAAATTGTAATCTTTCTGGAGCTAGAACTCTGTCTAAAGTCATTAAACACAGAAACGTTCTCCTAAAAGGTAATATTGAATTACTGGAGCTCTGTATTTAACACTCTAGAATATTCTTTCTGTCATGCAGCTAATAGAAAGAGGCCTGTCTTACTGCTGTGGGCCACCAGTTAGAGGAGCTGCTGTGTCCTTTAATAAAGGCTCATCAGTGGTTGAGTTTTTGACTTAAACCACACAATCTGTCACTGTTGTAGGTGATTGTTGTCAGGTAGCTTTAGGTTCTTTTTATGCTTTTTATTTTGCATGCAGACGAAGTTCCTTCTGCTTCAACTAACAAGCAGTGTAAGAATTTGTCTGCACTTTTCCATATTTGAATATTACTCTTGAATCACAAAATCTTGATATATATATATATATATATATATATATATATATATATATATATATATATATATATATATATATACATATATATATATATATATATATATATATATATATATATATATATATATATATATATATATATATATATATATAAATTCTAAAGTAGCTGTATAAGGTTCATCTTTAAATATAAATAAAGTCACATGAGCATCACCTTAAGGTGAGCAATGTATATGAAAAAATATGTTACATGTTGAAAGGTGCGTGTATAAAGCAGTGTAAAAAATCATTCATTTTATTTCAGGAAATTAAGAAATTAACAGACCTAGTTAAACATAGTTTTTTGACAAATTACATTTCTCAGCACTCTTCCATCTCTTTTGTCAGCTTGGGTCACTGAGATTTCCTCTGGGTCAGGCTGCAGGTAGGGTGTCATCGTATAAGGCAGAAAAAGGGTATCTTTTGTCCTCCAGCAAGTAACAATGTAGTGCCCAGTAATGATTATATTATGTAATACAAATATAATAAAAATAAACATTGTGTAAAGCAACATTTGCTTTATGTTTTTTTTTTTTTACTATATTTGTATTATACACTTGAATCATTACATCCTGAAAATCAGCCATTTAGCCTCAACATAAGGTGAAAAGGTGGGGTCATCACATATGAACTGGTAGGTGGAAGCAGTAATGAGTTTAATAGTTGAAACACCAAAAGATTAAGGACAGAAAATTAAGTTGTACCTGCACATTTATACTATGGACAGATTTCATATTATCAGTGACCTTTAGTGACTGATGGAGCTTTAAAATTGACTGCAATTAATGCACACAAGCATTTGGAAACCCTGAAAAAAATATTATATTTAAAAATGTAGGTGTATGTGCATGAATGTATACATATAAACGACGTCCTACATCTTAAATTATAGATATATTTTCCTACTAGATTCGAACTCGCTCTGCTGTAAGCTCCGTTGATCATTAACGATGCACTGTCCACTACACTATTGCCGTGCTCTGAATCAACTGTGTAATGATACGCAGTGATTTATGACCAAGTAAAAAACAGTTCCCCTTCGGGGGGAACTTCAGCACTATAAGTGGATTTGATTGTAAAATCCACGCATTGGGAGGTTCGGTTCAGAAGCTACTCGTCTGAAAGAGTATTGAACGGGCCAATTAAGAATGAATTGGCAGCGCAAGCCTGCGCAGGTGAGCGGCATAAGCAATCAACTGAGTATATAAGCTCACCTGGCGCCAGCAGACGCTATCCTTTTCGCTTCAGAGACTTCTGATCGAGTCGATGAGGGTTCCTCCTGCTGTGACCAGCGATTCTGAGCGAACGAGAGCATTCTCCCGGTCCAGAGTGTGTACACGCAGTGGCAGACGGTCGAGCTGGGTTTCTCCCTTGCCTGGCGTTCTTTGGGTCCGGTCCTCCAGAGCGGTGCGTATAAAGTTGCAAACTTCACAGAAAGAGCAACACTGTCGTGCAGCACGTCCTTATCAGGACGGCGCTCCGACTGTGCGTTTCTGGATGCGGTGGTTTCCTGTCCTCGGATGATGGGCGCGGGCACTGCGTTACATGTCTGGGGGTCCAGCATGTTAATGCGCTGCTCGCGGGCAGTTCATGTCGTCATTGCGATGCCATGACTGTTGCGCAAGATCGCGGTTAGCCTTTGCAAAAGGGCGAACCACCCCAGTTGTCCCCTGCTCTGCAGCGGGCACTCGGGCAGATCTGAGGGTTTCAGCGAGAGATAATCCGTCGCCCACGGGCCCGCGGACCTCCCGCTCCTCTAAGCGCTCCATCCAAGCTTCGGGCGGGGGAAGCGAACCGTCTAACAGATGGTAGCCCTTACGCCCGATGACACCGGAGACCAGATGTCCACCGCGGCATCGGAGGGTGGGCTTTCATTGTCCGATGATGATCCAGACCCGCTCGCCCCCTTCGAGCTGGTGAGCGCTGTCACTACGGATCCTGAAACGGACATGTTAGCCGTGCTTTCCCGGGCTGCTTCGGCCGTGGGTTGGAGATGGTTTATCCCCCAGCTCCGCGGCCGGACCGACTAGAGGGGCGTTCCCTTCTTCCCGGAGGTGCACAGTAGGCTCACGCGGTCTTGTAAAGCACCTTTTTCTGCTCGTGCTGCGTGTTCCTCCACCCTAACCCGCCTACGAGAGCTGCTCCGCCCCCGCACACGCCTCCGGCGAAGCGAGCGCGTCGGGCACCTCGGAAGCAGGCAGCCCCCCTGCCCAGAACGGCGCTAAGTCCGGCAACGGACCGCGAAGCGCCCCTGGGACAGGCCATCTGGAGAAGAGGGAACTTGCTCTTTCCCCGCTGGAGGGCGGGGCCCCATTTCCAACGGCACTTTTTACTGCCATGAAAACATTATGAAAGGGCACTTTTCACTTCCCCAGATGTGACAGCCCGAAATCTGCCAGTCTGGGACGCTATGCTTTCTAGCTTGCAGATTCGGTGCGTTTCGCCAGTGGCTCACGAGCGCTGGGAGGACGGTCTCCTTTCTCCCACCCCTCGAGCCTCCCCTCCGGAGTTCGGGTTTGGAGTGAGAACAAATATCTCACCTCCAGCTTTTCCGTGGGACCCGCGAGCTTCCCGGATCAGCACACCCACTCCGCGCTGCCCCACTGCTGGTACGTCAGCGATTGTAGCGATGAGTCCATTAGAGAGAGCTCTGCCTGCCTGGTTAGCGCGGGCCAGCTCTTCGCGGTGGCTCATACGCACAATCAGACTCGGCTATGCGATTCAGTTCGCGAAACGGCCCCCCAAGTCATGGGTGTGTATTCACCAGGGTCAGCCCCCTGTCCGCCCCTGTCTTGCGAGAGGAGATTGCTGTCCTCCTGGCGAAGGATGCAATCGAGCCGCTCCTTCCAGCCGAGATGGAGAGCGGGTTTTACAGCCCACACTTCATCGTGCCCAAAAAGAGCGGTGAGTCACGGCCAATCCTAGATCTGCGCGTTTTGAACCGCTGCCTGCATAAGCTGCCGTTCAGAATGCTCACGCAGAAGCGCATCCTCCGGTGCGTTCGTCCTCTGGGTTGGTCTGCAGCATTAGACCTAATGGACGCGTATTTCCATGTCTCCACTCTTCCTCGCCACCGACAGTTTCTGAAGGTCGAGCTTGGCAATACAAAGCCCTCCCCTTCGGGCTCTCTCTGTCTCCGCGGGTCCTCACCAAGCCCGCGGAGGGTGCCTCAGCGCCCCTTCGGCTCGCGGGCATCTGCATACTCGATTTCTTTACGACTGGCTGATTTTTGCCCTCTCTCGGAGCAGTTGATTATGCACAGAGACAAAGTGCTCTGGCACTTCCACCTGTGGGGGTTTCAGGTCAACCGAGAAAAGAGCAAACTCGCCCCCGTGCAGAGGATCTCTTCTCTCGGGCTGGAGTTGGACTCGGTCACCATGGCAGCGCGCCTCTCCGGAGAGCGCGCTCAGCTGATGCTGTACTGTCTGAGAGAGCTCGACAGTAAAACAGTGGTCCCACTGAAACTATTTCAGAGGCTCCTGGGGCATATGGCATCCGCAGCCGCTTCATGCCGCTCGGATTATTCTATATGAGACCACTTCAGCACTGGCTGATCACGATCGAGTCCCCAGACGCGCATGGCACGCGCGCGCACACCGAGTCTCTGTTACTGCGCTGTGTCGCCGCGCCCTCAGCCCTTGGAGCGACCCCTCGTTCCTACAGGCCTGGGTGTCTCTAGAACAGGCGTCCAGTCTTGTTGTCGTTTCAGCAGACGCTTCCAACACGGGCTGGGGGGCTGTGCGTTGCGGGTATGCGGCTACGGACCTGTGGAAAGGTACCCAGTTGCATTGGCATATCGCCTGGAGCTGTTGGCAGTGTTCCTCGCTCTCCACCGTTTTTTTCCGGTGCTGGAGCGGCAACACGTGCTGGTCAGGACGGACAGTACGGCGGCGGTGGCGTATATCAGCCGTATAGGGGGTATGCGCTCTCGCCGCACGTCTCAGCTCGCCCGCCGTCTGCTCCTCTGGAGTCATCCGCGGCTGAAATCGCTGCACGCCATTCATATTCAGGCAAGCTCAACCGTGCAGCCGATGCGCTCTCACGGCAGCCTTGCGTCCTGGAGAATGGAGACTCCACCCCGAGTCTGTTCAGCTGATATGGGCGCGATTCGGGGAAGCCCAGATCGATCTGTTGCTTCCCCCGAGATCGCTCATTGCCAGTTGTTCTTTCCCTGACCGAGTGCTCTCGGCACGGATGCACTGGCTTACAGCTGGCCTCGGGGCACGCGCAAATACGCGTTTCCCCCAGTGAGCCTGCTCGCGCAGTTACTGTGCAAGGTCAGGGAGGACGAGGAACAGGTTGCTGGTTGCGCCCCTCTGGCTCAACCGGACCTGGATGTCAGAGCTCTCCCTCGCGATAGCCCTCCCCTGGCAGTCCCTTCGAGAGAGCACCTACTCTCTCAGGGACAGGGCACCACCTGGCACCCTCGCCGATCTTTGAAGAGATTTTTAGACGCGAGGAAGACTTAGGTAACCTCCGATTGCGGTGGCTAATACCGTCACTCGGGCTAGAGCCCCCTCCCCGAGCGCGCCTATGCCCTGACGTGGAGTCTATTCACTGAATGGTGTGTCTCTCGCTGAGAAGACCCCCGTAATTTGCCAGATCAGCGTTGTGCTTTCTTTACGCCGAGAGAAGTTGGAGAGCAGGCTGTCGCCCTCCACACTCAAGGTTACGTGGCTGCCATCTCCGCTCTCATAACGCGGTGGCTGGCAGCACCATGGGAACGCATAACCTCATCATCCGGTTCCTCAGGGGCGTTAAGCGAATTAATCCACCCCGCCCCCTCTCATGCCCTCTTAGGATCTCGCCCTCGCTACAAGCTGCGTCAGATCCCTTCGATCCTCGACTCAGTATCTTTCTGTCCCTGAACACAGCTCTGCTGGTGGCGTTGATATCGATTAGAGGGTCGGGGACCCGGAGGCATTTTTCGGTCAGTGACTCGTGCCTGTAATTGGGCTGGCTTCTCTCACGTCCTGAGACCCCGCCAGCGATATGTGCCCAAGGTTCCTACCACTCCTATTAATACGAGGTAGTGAGCCTGCAAGCGCTGCCCTCGGAGGAGGCAGACCCAGCCCTTCTTTATTGTCCAGTTCGCGTTTTGCGTATTATCCGGACCGCACTCAGAGTTTAGATCATCTGAGCAGCTCTTCGTCTGTTATAGCGGTCGGCAGCAGGGAAGTGCCGTACCGAAATAAGTTCCCACTAGATTGTGGATGCCTTTCTTTCACAAGCCGAGATGAGCCGCGTCCCCCGAGAGCGCGTGCGCACTCCACTCGGAGCTTCGCATCCTCTCGAGCGAGCGCACGCGGCGCCCCTCTAACAGACATCTGTAGAGCTGCGGGCTGGGTGACACCCAACACATTTGCAAGGTTTTACAATCTGCGAGTGGAGCCGGTTTCCTCAAGGGTATTAGGTAACCCTTGGTGATTGAGGAAACAATTCGGTAGGGTGTTGAAACACGCTTGCTGCGCCATTTTCCCTAACACGGAGATACGTGCGCCTTTTTATCTGTCAGTAAAGTTCCCCGTCAGGTGAGCCCTGCAGATTCCTCCGTGGCCCCCAGCACTGACTCAGCGGAGGAGTCACTTGCTGGCCCACTATGTTGTAGGTCTGCCCGCTGGTCAGCCCGCGTTTTGGGTAAAGGTGCCTGCTATGCGTGATCCCCACTAGGCAATCCCATATGCTTATTCCGCCACGGTTAAGTCCCCCCCCTGGGCGGACCCGTGTCTTCCCTCCCCGCTAACCACTCTTTTGCTATGCGTACTCCCCCTTTTTAGGGCTAGTCCATATGTAAATTCTGCCATCTATCCCCCCTTGGGTAACGGATGGCCTCCGCAGCGTCCTCCCTATCGGAGGAGCAGCGTCCTCCCTATCCTCCCTGTCGTATTTTCCTAGAATTATCTAGATGCTCACGACTTCCCAAAAAATATATATAAATCCGTAAAACTTCTGTTGAAGTAGGATAATTTTGGGCCAGGGACACGTTGGAGGACCGCGCCCCCCATGATGTGGGTGCGTCACGCTTGCTTGACTATCTCCTCATCGGGGGTGTTGGTAAGGTGCAGTCATTATGGCGCTTTCAATGGGCTCCCAATGCGTGGATTTTACAATCAAATCCACTTATAGTGCTGAAGTTCCCCCCGAAGGGGAACGTTCAAGGTTACTAAAGTAACCCTTCGTTCCCCGAGGAGGGGAACGGAAGCACTATACTCCGTCGCCATAATGACTGTCCCTTAGCTGTTGAAAGTCTCTTCAGCTTAAAAAGGATAGCGTCTTCTAGCGCCAGGTGAGCTTATATACTCAGTTGATTGCTTATGCCGCTCACCTGCGCAGGCTTGCGCTGCCAATTCATTCTTAATTGGCCCGTTCAATACTCTTTCAGACGAGTAGCTTCTGAACCGAACCTCCCAATGCGTGGATTTTACAATCAAATCCACTTATAGTGCTTCCGTTCCCCTCCTCGGGGAACGAAGGGTTACTTTAGAAACCTCGAACGTTCAGTGCCAGGCATACTGTACAGGTGGTCATGCTGCCGCATTGTACAGTTGCCTAAAATGCCCTGACGCGAATACAAAGAGCTGCACTGAATGTTTTTTATGGTAAGCACAGACCCGCGGTTTGTCACATTTGATTTTAAAAAGGTTTGTTTAATACATTAACATTATAAATTTTGTTATGAAAAAAACTATGCACTTATAACCCTCTCACAACAAAAAAACTTGTATCTTGTATCAAAAGAGCACCCAATGCTCAGTAAACTCTCTGAAACAGACAAACTCTGGAACATAGCAACTTACTCTCTGAACATAACCTGCTCCGGAGCAGGTTATCTTCAGAGAGTAAGTTGTTATCTTCAGAGAGTAAGTTGCTATGGCCACTTAACATACCCAGAAGTTACCTCCGATTTTGGATCCAAAGCTGAGGTTATCCACCTACTTAATCTCAAACTTACCCGGGTATGTCACATAACCTGCTTTCTGGAACAGCCCCAGAACGCCCCAGAATTCAAACAGTGTGGTGCAACACATCAAAACGACTCTTGTGCCAAGCTGAAACTAGCAAACAACAATTGCGTCGCGCCTTGCGCCACATAGCACCGGGTGTATGACAGGGCCCAATGACTCTAAAGTGCTAAAACAATACTGAACAAGATGAATTTTTCTGCCATTGCTATCAAAGTAGTCTATGAGTGGCACAGTACAATCTGCATTATGACGTAAATCACATATTTTGCTTGTAGCAAAAACTAACCATAAGATGAAATTTATTAGGGTCAGACGAGTCGCTGAGGCCCAGCTTCCAGTCTCCAGTGCTTTGTCTGCAGCTCTGCACAAGACGTTTGGCCAGAGGAGAAATGGTCCTACCAATCTGGGCCTGGTTATCTCGAGTTTTTTTTCTTCTTCACTTTCGCCAATTGGTGAAGTTTTTTCCTCGCCGCTGTCGCCACTAGCTTGCATGGTTCGAGACCTGTAGAGCTGCGCCATGATGGATTTGCTCCTCAGTGTTATTATTAATATATATATATTATTAATATATTAATATTATATATTATTAATCCACACCGAACTGAGCTAAACTGAACTGAACTTAAACTTTAAAAACTGAACTACACTATTTCAATTTTCTATAATCTTTTATGTTTAGCTGTTTTGACACAATCTACATTGTAAAAGCGCTATACAAACAAAGGTGAGTTAAATTGAATTAAATGTTATTTTCAGTTGTACATTTATTTTAAGAAAACGAATCATTTAAAATGTAGAGATTGCATTCATTTAAAATGTAGAAAACAAGATTGAGTGATGAAAGAAAAACAACAATATAAGTAAAATTAAGTAAAGGTAGAAAGGGTCCATTTCAGGACCAGGGGCCTCATGTATCAACGCCAGGTTTCACGCTAACATTTGGATTTACCAACGATGAAATTAACGCAAGAATGTGCATTGGTCTGTGCCAACTTCATGTCTGGCGTACGTGTATTTCTTGTGCGTGTTTGTTTTATTTCCATTGGTGACTCCTAGATGCAATTATGTTAAATTGCACACAACAAAGTATTGCACCAACACGTGAAAAAACTTGCTATTCATTTATAATTAATAAAATGGGTTAATCGACACAATATATATATATATATATATATATATATATATATATATATATATATATATATATATATATACCAATTATGTGATATAGAACATATAAAAGCGTTTGCAATGTATACAACCCTTAGTCTATGGCAATGGCAGTGTTGGCCTTATTAGAGGACATTGTCAATAGTCGAATCCAAAGGCTCCAAGGTGGCAGGGTGCGCAATGGGATGCTTTTCGGTGAATGATGTATTTAAAGATATTATTCCAGCTAAGTTTTTTTTTATTATTATTTTTTATTGAGCGTAATTATTTAACTGCATATCTGGAGACCGGGGTTATTCATTAATTATGTGGCTGTTAACCCCCCTCAACAACCCATAAACTGATCAAGAGCGCAGATACAATGATGCCCATTCTCGCACTCCTCAGTTGTAGAGTGGGTGACTGGGCAGCTAAAATGCTGCTGGTGCTGCCTTAAGAACAGAGGGGTGCTGCTATACCACCCTAACAAAGTGTTCCTCTAATACATCTGTGTCTCCCACAGACATGGATACTACTCCAGACAGTAAAGTGTCGCCCACAATTAAGGCAACTCTCTTCTTAAAGGGTGTTAGTTCAGCATCCCCTGTTTCCCCACCTGTTCGGTCCACACTTTGACGGCCCGCTGCTGTTCTCTTCTTAACCTGCACCTTCACATCAGACCATTTCTTTTTTAATACACTCAAAGTGCGATGTTTTTACCTCACTGCGTTAATCGTGTCAGCTAAACTCTCTTACTCTATTTTTTTTCTTTTGTTATTAATTCCGGAAGACAAACTTGCAAATAAGTGTTTTTCTCTGGTCTACTTCCGAAAGAAGCACCAACAATTCACATTTTGTGAAGTTTCTCTTCTCTTACTTTTGCCATTACTTTTTCATTTGGTTTGATCACGTGCTCTCAGTTTAATGTTAGTTCGAATGTACAAAGAGAATATGCGTGGGATTCCGCACACGCAGTGTTTCATAAATCAGATTTTTTTACTGGGTACGCACATTTACAGCTTTGTCTGTACGAATGTTAATATTAATTCAACACAAGTCTTCGTACATGAGGCCCCTGGGCTGTAATTACTAAGTGATGTGCGTATAAGCAGCTGTATCCCCTCTAGACTTTAACCTCGACTGGTGTTAGGAAATAAATTCAGAGTGAAAGTATGTCAGTTAATCTCTACTTGTAAACAGGCTCAATCACATAAAAACTATCAAACGCACTACTATAATAATAACATATTGCACAGACTAGTTATGGGTATTATTGTTATTACAATAAGTAGATTTTTTTCATCACAGGGAACATTTTTACGAGTACAGTATACTGCAAACAGTAAGACACCCCCCATCCCTAGCAGGCAAATGTGCTTATCAACCACAGGGATTGAACAAAAAAGTTGCATAAGAAAGTGTTGCTTTAGGAAAGAACCTTGAAATTGTTTATGCCTATTTGCATTATACTTTTATATAATCATTATAATAATCATGAGATATGCTATTAGAGTCAGCATATTTTAAGGAACAAAATAGCTTTTAAAGATTTTTTGGTGCACAAAGATGTTCTTGGAGCTTTGAATAATAACAGTTGAAGTAGTAAAGTCAGATGGGATTTTGTGACAATGTTTTTGGTTCCATTTTAGCACATTGAATGTCTCAGGACCATTGCTGTCCATGGAGGAAGAGAGCTCCTGAATTTCATTTAAAATATCTTAATTTGTGTTGCACAGATGAACAAAGGTCTCTGGGGATTGAAATAAAATTAACTTCCTTTAATAACAGGTGCCAACAAGACCTAGATTACAAGACTGAAAAGTTCCTTTACTCAAAGTTAAAAGTGGGTTTTAGGCTACCTAGGGAATAAAGGGAAAGTTCACCCAAACATGATAATCATATATTTACCCCTCACTTTTTGTTAAACTTTATGAGTTTCTTTCTTCTGTTGAACACAAAAGACGAATATAATTTGAAGATTGATGGAAATCAGTAGCCATCAAGTTAATGTAGATGGTAATGGCCACAAGTTTCTAACATTTGTCAAAATATCTTCTTTTGTGTTTAGCAGAAGAATGAAGAGGTTGAGGAAATGGGGATTGAATTGACATTTTAGCTCTAATTGCATTGAGAGCCATTTGAGTGTGTTTGTGATTGATTATTAATTTGCTGTTGATGTTTGTGTTTGTACCTGAGGCCGATGCGGGTCATGCTGAGGCTTTGTGGTGACCCGCTGGACTGCAGTTCCAGAGAACCAATGGCTGCGTCTCCTTTATGACGCTTCATCCAAGGACATGTGGACGCCACCGCAATATCATACCATTTCCCCATGAACTGCAAGAGGACAAAGGTGGAAAGGTCAGATCATGACAAATAAAGGCTATGAGAGTCTTAAATCATGTTAGAAAAATCACATCACTGGCCTGATACTAATAATTATGAAAATAGAAACACAAATATCTTCATTTCTCATAATAAGAATAAAAACTCAACAAAATATGGTGAAACACTATATTGCGCAATTATTTACTTACTTTTTTTTATAATAGCTGTTGTAATTTTCAGGCCAAAGAATAGTAATAAAGTGCATTTAATACACAAAAATCATAGCCTTTTAAATAAAGTTAGCCTTTTACCTATTTTTTAGTTGTTTTATTTCATATTTATTATTATGCTATTCATTCATTCATTCATTCATTCATTCATTCATTCATTCATTCATTCATTCATTCATTCATTCATTCATTCATTTTTCTTCAGCGTAGTCCCTACGCAGCATATACCCTTCTAGCCGCATATGCTATTTTATGTTTTGTTTATTATAAAAAAATTAATTGCATAATTGTTTAAAATGTTTTTTTATTTCATTAAGTATTATTCAGTTATACATTAGTTTATTATAAATGCTGTATGATTGTCTCAGTTGAAAATTACTATTAGTGTGCTTTTTGTTTAGTATTTGTTAAATGTTAAATATATAGTTACTCTATTCAATTTTATATATATTTTCTTAAAATATTTGTATTAAATATTAAAATATGAAATTCTGCACAAATGACAATAAATAGGCTACACTGTAAAACTACTAATTTCGTTAACTGCTTTTAAAAGACTTTATTGTTATAATTTTTGCTTTGTATTTCACATTAAATTCTTAATATAAATTATTACAATGTAAACTATAAATAAGATGTCTAAATAAATATATTGAAATTATATGTGTTCAAAAGTTTGAGTCAATAAACAACAAGTGAGAAGAATGACCTCTGCGGCATGTTTAATCAGTGAAAAAAAAATCAATAAATGTTCAAAGAACTCTCTTTTTCTTGACAATAACAGTGGAAATGTGCAACAGTTTCTGGTTATATCTGGTAGCACTAATCCTGGTCTGTTCAGCAAACAAGCAGTGTCTCAAAAAGGAAGAAACACACAAATGAAGATATTTTGGAAACCTTTGACATCCATAGTAGGACAAACATATTATCAAAGTCAAAGGCTGTCTTCAGCATTTCCTATTTTCTGTTCAGCTGAAGAAATAAACTTGGTTTGTAAGAAGTGAAGATTGAGTAAATGATGACAAAATATTCATTTTTGGCTGAACATTTACTTTAATCCCTAAAAATCCCAAACTTACCCGATTGACATTGAAGTTCTCCTGTGTCTGCAGGACGGGCTCATCCGGCAGAGGTCCAGCCTCCAGGAGCCCCAGCAGAGGCAGAAACAGCAAAAACACACGCATCCTTCTGTTCGTCTGAGGTCCCAATCAAGCTCTGAAGGAGATGCCGGACTGTCCACAGGACACTGACCTACTGAACAACACCCCCAAAACCAGGCCAGACAACAAACAGAGCAAAGGTCCTTTTATCTGCCTGTTGACTCAAACCAATCTGTGCCGAACGCTGCTCACAATTTGCCTAAAACTCTGACAAATCGCATGATTTCATTATATAATTGGATAATACTTAGTCTCTAAGAGTTTTAAAGGTTTAGCTTAATCAGCAGTTTTTGTTTTGTTTTTGAGTGACTATGTAAAATTAAATTAATCTAAAAATTATTATTGCAACACAACAAATAGCACAATAGTAATTGCAATTACTAAATGGAAACTGTTCAGTTGTGACTAGTACTGTAAGCATTCAAGATTAGAGCATGTTTTTATAGGCCTATACTCAGAGGCGGATTTAACCAGTAAACAAGATAAGCACTCGCTTACAGGGCCCCCAAATAAATACCTAGAGTTATAACTATAAATTATAAATAACATTGTTTTTTATTGTATTTTGTATGGTGAGGGTCTAAATTTTTTAAGTTTAATGTAATTATTACATCTGCACAAATGTGTCCCCCACCCTCAATCACGGACCAGTCCAGCAGTCAAATCAGTGAAGATTTAGTTTTAATAATGAAACAGTTAATTTATTAATTTTTGAAGTAATTTTAAGAAAACAAATCATTTGAAATGTTTTACAAGATGTTACACAATGCTTTACATGTTGTTATTATTGTGCATTAAGATAAAATGCAGCAAAGGAAAATGAGAAAAAAACAAACAGTTAAATAAATACAAATAAATTAAAGTAGAAAGGGTGCATTTTAGAACTATTGGGCCCCATGGCTGGAATTGGCTGGCCCCCAAATCACTAAATCCCCCCCTGCCTATAAAGTAGCAATTCAATATTACATACTATATGTATTTATTACACTCATAACTGTTAAATAGATTCTACTGCTTACTAGTATTAAATGATTAGCTACTAACACCCATTCAATAATTAGTGCACATATTTATATTAAGTGAGTTTAACTACTTACATGAGGTACTTACATTGTACACTGAAAAAAAAAAATATTCAAAGGAGATTGCTTGGATTATTACACTTTTTTGAGGTATAAGTTGTAAACAATTTATTTGGACTAAATTTAAACAAGTCAGGTTGAACATTACTAAATTTAATTTGTTAATTTAATTTTAACCCATATTAATTGTTTGGAACAATTTTGCAAAAAAAAAAAAAAAAAAAAAAAACTTCAGTGTACTATGTACTTATTGTGTTCTTATTATGTTTCTTAACACTCAAGGTGCTATTGAGGTGCACTGTAAGAAAAAAAAAATCGTAAAAAAAAGGTCAAATGACTGGCAGCTACGGCTGCCAAACAAAAACCATAAAATTACGGTAAAATTTCTTTGTTGAAATAAAGTGCAAAAAATAATAAATCTACAGATATTTTCATTAAAATGTTTACAGAAAAACACTGTTATTTTAAAGACTTTTCCTAGATTATTACGATCAAATCCGTTCAATAAAGTTACACACTAAGAGTTTTACAAAGAAACACTGTTATTATATAGACTTTTCCTAGATTATTTTGATCAAACACCATCAATAAAGTGACTGCACTAAAAGTTCAAGAGATAACAATGTTATTTAAAAGAATTTTCCCTAAATCATTACGATTAAACACCTTTAATAAAATGCCAAGACATGCTCATGATCGTAATTTAACAGTTTTATTTTGGATCAAAAATTTTTGGAAAAAACAACAAACGAGATCAAACTGATTAAAATTCTCACAACTTTAAAATTACAGTTGTTAAATTTTATTGAATAGTGTTTATGTAAAACCATAGAGGTTTAAGTTATTTGGAATGATTCAGTTCCAAATCTTAAATGAAATGGAACTGTAATGTGAAGGGGACTTTGACAAAGGAGTGCAGATTCAAATGCAAGTTTGTTACACAGAGATGGTTAGGCAAACATGCAGTTTGCACAGGGGCAAACAGATGTAACATTATGCAGGGAATCCAGAGTCATGGTCAAATAACAGGCAAATGGTCAGTCCCGGCAGCAAACAATTAACAAACAAAGCAAGGCAAAGGAAGAGAACTGCATCATAATGTTCACAGTAACCGTATAACAAGACTAAGCAATTGGTTTATGCTGCTTTTAAAGCGCATGTAATCAGTTCATAACGATCCTCCGACTGTGTGTGTGCAATCAGCGGAATCCGGAACAGGTGCATGTGAGCGCTCTTATAGTGTGTAACTTTATTAAACAGATTTGACTGTAATAATCTAGGAAAAGTCTGTAAAATAACAGTGTTTTTCTGTAAACATTTTAATGAAAATATCTATTATTTTTTGCACTTTATTTCAACAAAGAAATTTTACCATAATTTTATGGTTTTTGCTTGGAAGCCATAGCTGCCAGTCATTTGACCTTTTTTTTTTTTTTTTGTTTTTACAGAGCAAGTAATTACAATTTATTACTTTAATTTTACGTAATTTTAAATGTACTTCAAAAAAAAAAAAAACAGGAAAAAACACTGTAAATAATATGGCAATTTTATTGTATAAAACAGACAAACTGCTGTAATTTGTCATTAATTATATAGTACATAAAATAACAGTCAAGCTGTTAATTTACAGATATTGTTTGTAATTTTTACGGATTTTTGAATATAATTTAAAATAACAGAAAAAATACTGTATAAATAATACTGTAATTTCCCTGTATAAAAAAAACAAAAATGTCAGTAATTTTTCTTTAATAATAAAGTACCTAAAATGAAAGTCAAACTGTTAATTTAGAGAGATTGTTAGTCATTTAACTAAGTTCTACATATAATTTTAAATGACAAAAAATTACTGTATCAAATTTAGGGATATTTTCTGAAAAATTTGTTTTTTTTTTACAGTGCATGATTGCAATATACCTAGCAATTAATTTACATGTAAGTACATTGTTTTTAAGGCCACTTAATATAACCCTTTGACTGCCCGCTCTACCAAATTGTTAACCATGTTTTTACAGTTTTAATAAATGACTGTTAAAGTTTCAATTGATGGTTTACACACACAGCATTGTTTATTTATAAAAAAAACAAAACAAAAAAATCAAACTAACATAATCCTGTTGCACTGCTACACTTGACTTTGGTTTTATTGTAAAAAAAATAAACAAGAAGACACGTTTAATGAGAATCTGACATATTTTTTCATGTCATACTTCAAAAAATAAAGATGGTTTAGTATTCAAAAATGTTTTATTTTAAATATTTTTAAAAATAAGTTGGTTTTACAATTCATATTTTCATATGTTTCATGGTACATGTATTGAGCCAGGTACTTTTACCATAAACTGACATATCAACCATTTAACAGAGGCTGATACTTTAGTAATTATGGGATGTGTTGAAAAAAAATGCATTGAGTGTGTTAACTAGCGACATTAAAAGTTAAGAAATGCAATCCAAATTTTTTTTCTTGGTGGGGTAGTATAGGTGGGACTCTTATCTGATATATGATTTGTATTTTAGAAGATGATTTAGTACAATTTTTTTTTTTTACTGTGGTGACCCCAGATTAATAAAGGGACTAAGCCGAAAAGAAAATGAATGAATAAATGAAGGAAAGATTGAATGAATGAATGAATGAAAGAATAACTGAGTCATAATCAGTCTGCACACACACACACACACACACACACGCACACACACACGCACACGCACACGCACACACACACACTATTGTTTTGGGTGAGACTCTGACAAATTCAGAATTATAGAAAATGTTGAACACAGGCTGTTAAATACTTCAGCAATTTTGCCTGATTAGCGGATTTAAGCATTATTTTCTGGGATTTGTGCGCAATTAAACCTGATTTCGACTTTTACAATACTTTTTACTCACTCATCTTGAAATGAAAATTACTTGTTTTGCATTTAAATTTGTTCTATCTTATCAGAAGTAAAACTAAATTTGTGCTTTAGTAAAAGTATTGCTATAATATAATTTTCTCAAGTTCAAATAGTGTAATATGACCCTAAGTTACTACACTCTTTTGCTATTTGTTTCTTTTATACCCAAATGAAAGAATGCAACAGTACTTTGCAGTAAATTCAATATTGTTTATGAGCCAAAGTAACGTTTATTATACTGTACAATGTATATTATAGCATAAACAACACTTTGTTAATGAATATAAGGGAGTAATACCTAGTGAACTGACAAACTGTAATAAATAATTGTAAAGTTGCTTTATCTTTTAAATACAGTAAGCTCTGGTGTATTGTAGTGTATTATATATTCATATATAATAATTATATAATAGTGTAATATATAATATATATATAGTAAACTTAGAACAGGTGTGCACGGTGGTGCAGTGGGTATCACGTTCGCCTCACAGCAAAAAGGTCACTGGTTCGAGCTTTGGCTGGGTCAGTAGGTGTTTCTTTGTGGAGTTTGCATGTTCTCCCCGTGTTGGTGTGGGTTTTCTCCGGGTGCTCCGGTTTCCCCCACAGTCCAAAGATATGCACTATAGGTGAATTAGGTAAGCTAAATCATCCATAGTGTATGAGTGTGAATGAGTGTGTATGGATGTTTCCCAGTGATGGGTTGCAGCTGGAAGGGCATCGGCTGTGTAGAACAGATGCTGAATAAGTTGGCGGTTTATTCCCCTGTGTAGCGATCCCACATTGATAAAGAGACTAAGCAAAAAAGAAAATGAATAAATGAATGAAACCTATAGGTTTATTGGTTTGTATTATAGTTGTATTACCAAAGCAAATACAGAAGTACCTAACACATTATTTCTAAAAGGACTTCACTATAGTTCAAAAAGTAAAATACTATAAATTACTACTATAGTATTTTAATGAGCCGGATGGTGCTTATTTCTGAAATGAGAGTAAAAAAACAAAAAAAATGCACAACATTAATAGAAATAACTAATATGGAGAAAGGCATGCAGACATTAGCTGATTATGTTGACACATAATTACTTAATATGTCATTTATTTTATATTTCCTTTGAGCTCTCTTGAGAATTTTCATGAAAATTATGTTTTCATAATGCAATGCTAATTGCAAATTGTCATCACAGTATTTAACTCTGTACGAATTTTATAATTATTAGTCTTCATAAATGGTCATATTTTGATGCTATGAAAAACAGATAAACCAGCCAGCCCTGTTTCCAAGAGCACTTATGCTTTAGAAGTCATTTTGAAAAGTAAGTCAATGCCGTGACATCAGGAGCTGCCAAAATCATCATGCAAAATCAGAATATAAGCACAAAGATTTGTTTGCATTTAATCAAACATTGAAACTTTAGTACATTTTTATATGCTCTTTAGTGAATGTACCTTTTTAACAACCCCAAGTATCCTTTTCTCTCTTTATTTAAGTGAATGAATATAAAATAAACTTTTTGACAAAGCTAAGCAATACCATAAAACTATACCCTCATAAAGTTAGTTTTATTTACAACTACTAAAAACTAAAAAATTTCATTTTTTGATAAGTGACATTTTTTAATACACAAATAAATGCAGTTCTGTAACAAATGCCATACATTAAAGTATTTTTTATCTACAGTTATTGAACATATGACACAAAAAAGCACACAGAATGAGGATTATTTTTCAGGTACAATCAATTAAAAATCAGTTGCCATTTTTTTCTGAAAAAGCCCAGAGTCTGCTTTCAAAAACGATCAATGTACTGCACATTAACTTTTGCACATATTTACAAATGAACTTGTATTTCTCATGCTTTTCAGGAGATAAAGAATAAAGACAAAACAAGTTAAAAAAAAGGATGGTCGATAAAAACCATGTGATTAATAACCGGCTTTTACTTGAATGAAACTCTGGCTTGCTTCTTTAGGAGGACAGTTTCCTAAAAAAGAAAATAAACAAACTTTAGAAATTCAGTGAGAAGTTTGTTGAAATTACAACAGCGCTAATCAATAAACAAGCATTCAAATGTTTGTGATCTCAATTTGAAGGAACAGATCACCCTAAAATTAAAGATTTCTCACCATTTACTCACATTCAAGTTCTAAACATTTTTGCTTTCTTGTTAAACACAAAACACTGTATGAACAAAAAGTATATATATATATATATATATATATATATATATATATATATATATATATATATATATATATATATATATATATATATATATATATATATATATATATACATTGTAATTGGTTCAGATAAAAGTAAAACAAATAGCCTTGGCTGGTTTACTGGCAGTTGGTGGAGTCAGTATGGACTCTTTGGAGAATCCAAGAGCTGTTGCATACGCTCTGAACTTCTCCATCAAATCAGCCTTCAGCTTCTTAGCACGACCTAAAATCATATTAAAGACAGAGCAAAGTCAGAAGTACACTTGAGTTTACTATAAAACAGTTCAGAAACACACCTAAATGTACTAAAAAACACAGTTCAGAAATATGCTTAAGTTTACTACAACCCCAAATCAGAAAAAGTTTTGATGAAAACGCAACAAAAAAAAAGAAAAAAAAAGGAAGAAGTGATTTCTAAAGTTACTTTGACTTCTATTTCATTGCACACAATAAAACAGTACATTTGTTTCTCATGATTTTCTTTCTAAATGAACACATGTTCCAATTTCCAACACATTTTAAATAAAGTTAAACAGTAAAACATTTACCACTTTGTAACGCTGTCACCCCTTTTCACAACACTCATTTAGGGACTGAAGACACCAAGTGATGAAGTGTTTCAGGTGTAAATTTTTTCCCATTCTTCCTTCTTGAGGTGGGCAACAGTACGGGGTTTTTGTTGTCACATTTTGTGCTTCAAAATGCGCCAGACATTCTCTATCGGAGACAGTTCAGGACTGCAGGTAGGCCAGTCAAGTACCTGTATCCGCAGCCAGGACTCTATAATGTGTGCAGAATGCGGTTTTGCATTGTCTTGTTGACATATTCATGGGCATTCCTGAAAAGGCAGCATACTGTGCACAAAAATCTCTATGTACTTTTCAGCATTAACAGTGTCATCCCGAAAGTGCAAATTACCTTTGTGCAAATTACCAAGGGCACTGAAACAAACCCAAATAGCATGACAGACCCTGGCTTTTAGACTTGTTGCGGGTGAAAGTCTGGATGATCATTTTCTTCTTTTGCCCAGTGTTCACAGAGCATCAATTTCTCCCCCCAAAAAACTGAAATACTGATTCATCTGACCACAGTATGCTTCCACTGTTTGATGGTCCATCCCTCATGCCTTTGAGCCCAGATAATTTAATGCTGCTTCTGGACACTGTTAACATAGGGCTTCTTTTTGGCACAATACATTTTACACTGGCATTTGTGGATGTAGCTATATATTGTGGTACATGACAAAGGTTTGCCAAAAATAGTCCTTAGCACATGTGGTGAAATCGCTTATATTATAGATAAATGAGGATGCAATGCCACCTGAGGGATCGGAGATCCTGATAGTTCAGCTTAGGCTTGCACCCTTGTCCTTTGCAAACTGAAATTCCTCCAGATTCCTTGAATCTATTAATGATGTTATACGGTGTTGGTGAAATATCCAAGTGCCTTCCTATCTTTCTTTGAGGAGCATTCTTTTTAAAATTTCTCATTTTCTCATGTAGTTGTTGGGAAATCGGCAATCCTCACCCATCTTTGCTCCTAAAGGACTAGGCCTTTCTTGGATGCTGTTTTTGTACAAAAACATACATACAATCACATGTTGACATCACCTGTTTCAAATCACATCATTATTTAACCAATTAACCTAATTACTAGCCCTAAAACTGCTCCGGTTCAGTTTTGCAGGTCTGAATGACAGGATAGAATGTATATTTATAAATGAAATGAAGTTGACCGGACAAAATATTTAATATGTTTTGTTCATATTGTCTGCAATGAAATACAAGCCAAATTAAATTTGAAAATCGCTACTTTCTTTTTTGTCATACTGTCCCAACTTTTTCTGATTTAGGGTTGTGTAAAACACAGTTCAGAAATACACCCAAGGCTACTGTAGAACAGTTCATTAATACACTTGAGTACACTTCACATGAGTTCAAGAGATAAGTTAAAAATGCTGATTCATCCAATAATGAAACAAGTAAAGATTTATTGAGTGAGCCACTAAATCATTGATGTAAAGTGTGATGCTCCATAGTGGTGCACCATGGTATTTATTACAGTCTCACCATAAAGGGACACTTGTGTGTATTCCTTGTTCATCTTCTTGTGTTTGACGACCATGGCATATTCACTGTAGTTTGTCTCCACCACAGTAACATCTTTCATCCTTCTATGACCTTCAAATTACAACAGAAACTAAACTGTATTGTTCTGTTTTCATGCGTATTTGTGTTACAATGTCTCATATGTTCTGTGGACTCACGAGTGCTGTAGTAGTTAAATACGCCGGACACAGACGTCTTCTCATAAATGTAGATCTTTTGCTTACAACCAGACGAACTGCATAAAATAACACAAATGAAATAATCATTATCATCATATAATATCAGAATATAATATTTTATAACGTATACTACGTGAATGACAAATGCATGATTCTGATTGGCTGATTAACATTCTAATGTGCGTATAAAATAAATGCACAGCCACGTGGTTCATTTCAGTTCCATATCATTACACTGAATAATTTAGTTTATTTTTTGACAGCACCCCCCCCCCCCAAAAAAAAATAAAAATAAATAAATAAATCAAAAATAAAAAACAAAAGGCTATTGCTAAGATGTGTGAGAAACTAGTATAGTATGGTATGAGGATAAGAACCTGAGCAATGTTTTGAAATGGAACATCTAAACAAAATGTTTACATCAAAATATGAGAATTAGACTGATGCGCAAAACGGGAACATCACATAACATAAAACATTTGCAAGGAACAAAATCGTCACTTCCTGATAAATTGCCATGTTATATATATATATATATATATATATATATATATATATATATATATATATAAAGGGTAACTCTTTGGTTTGTCACAATTCACGGTATTTACAAACCATTAGCTACTAGCTTAAAAAACTATTACTTAGCAATTTATTAATAAAAAGGTAGAAGTTGGGTGTAGGTTATTGGTAGGATTATTAATGCAAATCATACTTTATAACCACTAATGAACTGTTAAAATCCTAATAATCTTCAGTTATTAATAGTTCATAGCATGAATTGTGACCTAAGCTAAAGTGTTACCGAAAATGAAGTCTGCTGTTTACCGAAAATGAAGTCACTGTTGACCTTTATTCATATATTATAAATGACTTGCACCCTAAATGACCTTTCCACCACCTCGGGTATGGATTTTTTCCGAATAATTCAACAGCCATGTCAATTATTCTTTACATAATGTAATATAATACAATATGATGGCTAATAAAACACAAACTATGAGGTACGAGGGTGGAATTGATAGAAAACACTCCTAAATGTGAATGAGTCTTGCTCACGTTAAACTCCACATGGTCATGTTGACGTTCCCGTTGTCCTGTGGCTCCACTGTGCCCATAGAGATGGTGACTTTGCTTCTGTGTGGCACAAAACCTGGAGAATCGTAGGCCAGACCGATCCGATACCACCTCCCTGCAAACTGAACAAACACATCACAGCTTACTGCACACCGATGTCACATCTCAAGACTATGTTTGACAAGAATGTTTTGGATGACAATGTCCAAACAGTATCAGATAAAGAAGCTGGTTATGTTCTGTTCTCCTTATTCACGAGTCCTTTTATGCTTTTTTATACATACAGCTTCATTTAGAGCATAACTTTGTTGCTTGAGAATTAAAAATATCTTCAGTGTTACACAACACAGTCACTTCAAGGCTTTTGGTTGTTGGTGTCACTGCAAAACAACAGTTTTTGTCCCATTTGCCACAAGTAGATGAGCATGTCCACACGTACATGGGTATTTTTTACAAACTTTCCTTTAAAAATAATCTCAGTCCACATGCCTAACAGGTGGCGTTAATCACACATTGATGCTGGGTCCACACCAAATGGGGTGTTAAGTATTTGCACGAGTAAATAGCATATAGAGTAGGTTAATGCAATTGTGAGAACAGAGAGGGGATTACCGTCCCGTGTGCGAATGACCCGAAATATGTGACGAATGTGTGGAAGTTTGCTCCAATTGCATCTTTCCACATTTGGTGCATTGCTATCCATGTGTGCTGTGTTTACCTGACATGCTTGATGAGTGGGTTGGGAGATCAGGCTCATTTGCATTTAAAGGCACAGGTGCTAAAACAGCTAAGATTCCATCTGACTCAAACAAATCAACATTTTATATGTGGTCTTATGGATATTTTGAGCTGAATCTTCACTGACACATTCTGCAGATACTGTACCATAGACTTATTGTACATCTCGTAAAAAGGGTATAGGGGCCCTTTAATTAAGCCCAAAGTATATTAGTTTATGTAGAAAAGGCACAAGGTCCAGAAATTTTCAATGGATAATTTTCATTTTGTAGTTCCATGTTATTGGGCTTAAATAAATAAATATCTCATCTCATCTCATTTTCGTCTGCTTCTCTCGGGCCGGGTCAGGGGGGCAGCGGTCTTAGGAGAGAACCCCAGACTTCCCTCTCCCCAAACACTTCCTCCAGCTCCTCTGGGGAGATCCCGAGGTGTTCCCAGGCCAGCCAAGAGACATAGTCCCTCCTGTGTGTCTTGGGTCTTTCTCGAGGCCTCCTCCTGGTGGCATGCCTGAAAAACTTCTCTAGGTAGGCGTCCAGGAGGCATCTGAAACAGATGCCTGAGCCATTTTAGCGGACTTCTCTCGATGTGGAGGAACAACGGCTCTACTCCAAGCTCCTCCCAGGTGACAGAGCTCCTCACCCTATCTATAAGGGTGTTCCCTGCCACCCTGCGAAGAAAACTAATCTTGGCTGCTTGTATTCAAGATCTTGTCCTTTTGGTCATGACCCAAATCTCATGACCATAGGTGAGAGTAGGAACATAAATTGACTGGTAAATCAAGAGCTTTGCCTTTCGACTCAGCTGCTTCTTTACCACAACGGACTGATACATTGACAGGCCCACCACCTGCAGGGGGAGCCATAAGGGGCCAGTGCATTGTGGAAAGGGTGGTGGTGGAATGTTATGACCACGACAACCCAATCGTCGGGCACAGAAACAAAAAAATCTATATAAATAAACTGAAATAGCAAGATATCTACAAATTCTAAACTTTACTATAAAATACAATTAAACAACACATACCTTCTAGTCAATATAAAAGTTTTACAACTATTCCAACCAAGATATTTTTGTTCTTCCAACAATAAATTGAATTTAATTTTGGATAAATTAAATATTAAATTCATTGTTTTCCCATGCAGGATTTTAGATTAAACATAGTAGTAGACATCCGTGATGTCACTGTTTTCACAAATGTCCTTTTTTGTAGTTCATGCAGAGTCAATAACGATATGCTGTAATTTTAAAAAATGCACTTTGAAATGCCTTTTCAACAGTTTTTTTTCATATCAATATTTAGTTGTTTAATTATCCCCCTAGTTTTATATCTGTTTTTGAATCCAACGTGTGCTCATAAAACAAACAGCATATCAGGCTCTAAAATACATCTACATTTTCTGTTTACATGAAAAAATATATACATGAAAGTTCCTGAACTAACCAAAGTACAAACTGTGAATGCTCTGCTACCTCCTTTAAAGTGGTTGGGGAGAAGTAGCCCATTAGCCTATTTTTAGACACATACTATGAATTTTACTATTTTAGAAAGGGCATAACAAGACCCCTTTATAAAATGTCTCAATATCCAGAAATCAGGCGTTTCTTGTTGCAACACTGAATGAGTGACCCTTGGCCTGAGCTCTGTTTGTTGGCTCTGTCTCTACTGTTAATGTAATCTCTGATGTCGTTCCCTCAAGCTGCTATCTAGTCCATTACTACACTGTAAAAATATCTGTTATATTTTGTTTGTATTTTGTAATTCACAAGTGTTGTCCATTTATTAACGATTTTAAATTACATTATGGGACCTTAATCTCTGCAATGTCGAATTTTGATGCTAAAAATTCTAATTCTTGAGTTATTGGACTATAATGACAAAAAATAATAAATAAATTGCAACTGAACTGTTCAATTATAGAGAAATAAGTTAGTAAACAGAAAACGTACAGGACGTTTATTACTACATACATACAACACCAACACTGACAATATATAACTGTAATTTTAATCTTTTCGAGATTAAAAGTTGTCAGAATAAAGATCAAGGTCCCATAATGCAATTCAAAAGTATAATTAGTCAAGGAAAAATAACAAATATAAACATTGAGTCCCCAAAATAACTATGGATATTTTTTACATAGTATAATCTCAACGCAAACTAACAGTGTGTCAATGTTAGTGTTGAAATCACAAACATCTTTAACATCTAACTAATGTCATATAAAACACCATTCAGCTTTTAGTTTAAAGGGACAGTTCACACAAACATGAAACTGTACTAAACATTTATTCACATCAAGTGGTTTATTTTCTTCCTGTTGAAAAAGTAGGAAGATATTTAAAAAAAATTAGGAAACAGTAACTTAACAGTTTCCAACATTCTTCAAAATATCTTCTTTTGCGTTCAACAGATGACAGAAATAGTTTTAGTAAACGCTGACAGATCTTTGACTTTGGGAAAACTACTTCTTATAATCAGACAAAATATATACTCACTTTTCAAACTACATGTGTTTTTACTACCAGTCTTATAAATAAAAACATCTGAAGATCTTTTTATAAAGCTGTAGTCTCCAAAATACTGTTCTTACCCTCTGAAGATCAAAGTTTTTCTGCGGTTGGACATTGGCATGGACTTCTTTCAGAATCATCAGCAAAAAGATGGTGACCTTCATAGTTACGTTGTAGAGACCAACACAGCCAGGGATTGTGGACTACTCAGGGTCTGCCAGCCACGTCGACTCCGCCTCCTTAGCAATCCAGCCAATCGCCTGCAAGAACACATCTAACAGAGAGACCATTCAAGGTACTAAAACTCATCACAATTTCCAGCTCAGTTTCTTGCTTGTCCACAACATTATGTTTGATTCAAGATGCAGTAAAGAGGAATGAAGATCCGAGAAATCAAAGATTTTTATTTATTTTTTTATTAATATTGATTCATGGATACCATTGTTTTGAAAGAGCATGATTTACAGCTAGTCTTTCATACAAGAGGACTTCAGTGTGACGCGGCACACCTCACACACCTCCTCTACATAAACACACACAAGTACACGCACGCACACACACACACACACACACACACACACCCTTCTCTCATCTACCCCTGCATGTTGTTCCTGAGTACCGAACAGAAATAGACAAAACAAGAACTGCATTAATGATCAATCTTTTATGGAAGCTTGTTTACACCATGGATTAATAATAATAATAATAATACAGTTGACTGTGATATTTGAAATCTTAAAGCTTTGATTATTTTCTTGTAATTACACATTTTATCCTGCAAATTTGAGCAAAATGTGAGATATGAGCTCAGGGATATACAGATTGTAAGATATAAACAGATTTTTTTTCAGTTTATATTTCTTAATTATGACTTTTTTCCTCACAACTGGGATTATCCCGTCTTTAAAATTTCCCCCCAGAAATGGCAAATTTATATCCTCATCATTTCAAGTGATGATTAGCAAGCTTATATCTCACATTTGCAGGTAAAATGTCAAACTGAGATCGTTTTTGCCTCAGAAATGCAAATGTAAATGTCAAAAATGTGAGAACTGAACTCATCAGAGCAAAATAAAAACAAAAAAATCTACATTTATATCTACAAAATTGACTTTTTCCTGTATTTTTAAAAACTTCAAATAAAATCTGATTTATATATACTGATCAAAAAATAAATAAATAAAATAAAGAGAACACTTGGAGTTACATTGTGTTGTTTAAGTGGTCCCTTTATTATTATTTTTTGAGCAGTTTGTATAATTTTAGATTTCAGATATATATATATATATATATATATATATATATATATATATATATATATATATATATATATATATATATATATATATATAATATTATTTTGTATATAAAGTTGAAGTTAGAATAAAAGAAATTTAAAACTTTTTAAAAACCATTTTAAGGTCAAAATTATTAGCCCCTTTAATTTTTTTCAATAGTCTACAGAACAAACAATCGTTATACATTAACTTGCCTAATTACACTAACCTGTCTAGTAAACGTAATTAACCTAGTTAAGCCTTTATGTGACTTTAAGCTGTATAGTCTTAAAAAAATATCTGGTAAAATTTAGCTTAATATCATCATGGCAAAAGATAAAATAAATCAGTTATCACAAATGAGTTATTATGTTTAGAAATGTGTTGAAATAAATCTTCACTCTGTTGAACAGAAATTGGGGTTGGGGGGCTAATAACTCTAACTTCAACTGTATAGGTCTAAATTCACACTTGTAAAAAAAAAAGAACTGCAATTCTGAGAAGAAAAGTCTGAAATCACAAGATATAAACTCAAATAATTCCAATTATACTTTTTGCAACTTTTGGTTGTTTTTACAGTAGATCACAATTAACATTTTTATTTATATTTTCAATTTATAACCAGCAGCAGAAACAAGCTTTCATAGTTTTGTGAAAAATGACACATTGGTACAATTTAAAAACAAAATCATGTAAAAAAAAAAAAGATAAAAAGAAAGCAGTTATCCTCTTGAACAAAACCTGACTTCATTGGCTTTGGTGCTCAATAAAACAAGAAAACTTGTGTTGACTGAACATGGTCCTTTAAAGCTATTGAAAAAGCAAATAATAAGAACAAAAGTTAAATAATTAAGTTAAAAATAAACATCTGAAATCCCTCATAAAATCACGATTAACAATTAACACGTTTTTGGAGGCAAATCAGCCGTTGTGAGCATGATTTGTGGAATGAGCACCACAACCTAGTGGACAGACATGTGAACAACATGGCATTTACTACACAAGATCACCTTAAGAAGAATCAGACACACACTTGCACACACACAAACTGATCTGTGGAAATGTTCACATTCAGACCGAGAAACAGAAAATGGAGTGTAATTGTTTTTTCAGTGAAAAAAATACACAACAATTTAAAACAAAATAAATAAATACAAAATTATTCACAGCACTGGCTGTCATGTTTCAAACAGCTAATGAATTTATATGGAAAACAATATTATTAATGTGATTATAAATAAAACCCAGCAATCCCTCTTAAAACAAAGCTGAGTGGATATTTGTTTGTGTGTGTGTCTGCAAATGTGTGTCATTGTATAACACTTTAAATGGACTGTTTTTATTGAGTAAATGTGAAAGATTGTTCATTACGGAGTGTACTGTCCTTTAACTAAACAAATCATCAAGAGAGGCCTCAGCAAATGCTTTGCTGTCATAGGACACAAACTCAGAAAATATCATCGCAAAGAAAAGAAAATGTCTGTAAAGCAGATTTCAGACATCACATTGTGTCTAAAATAAATAACTCAGTGCATAAGATGTGTTTTCCCTCTCTTTCACATGGCCAGAACGAAAACAAGAAACGCCAACAAGCTTAACGGACAACCAAAGCTCAACCCACAACAAATTATTACACTTCATTTGTTTACAAAATAGTTTTTCTTAAAAATCCAAGTGAGAAAGAAAAGGATGAACGATGAAATTAAAACCGAAAAAGGTGCCGATGGAAACAACTGCGTCTGATTGGCTGACTAACTAATGACATCACGGCTGCGCCCTTGGCTAGAAGTATCAGCTGACGTCTAAATCACATGTACAGCTGTGTGGGTGAATCTCACTTCATCACAAAAGAAATTAAAAGCATATTTTGTGTAAATAAAAAAAAGTAATTTTATTACATCATTGTGCTAAATTAGATTTATGCTAATTACTATGATAATGGTTTTTAAATTCTACATTTTGTGAAAAACATTTTTGACATTGTGGTAATGACAATGATTTAATGTTGTTAAGGTAATGAAATTGTATTGTCATTACAGCAATGTGAATTTTTTTTGTCATTGTGATAATGAGGATGTTATTGTCATTATAGTATTAATAGCCATTGTCATTTGGCTAATGCTCTTTTTGTGTCACGGTAATGACATTATTTTAATGTTGTCACGGTAATGAGAATGAAATTTTATTGTCATTAGAGTTTTGTGAATTAGATTGTCGGTCATTAAAATAATATGAAAGTTATTGTGATTATTGTGTAAATAGAAGACTTCATTGTCAATTGGCTACCATGATTTTTTGTCATGGTAATGACAATGGTTATTGTTACAGTAATGACAATGGGTAATGTTATGGTAATGAGAATGAAATTTTATTGTCATTACAGCAATGTCAATTAGATTCATTGTGATAATGAGAATGTTATTGTGTATTAGCCATAGTCATTTGATTAATGAGATTTTTGTGTCATGATAATGACAATGATATGATGTTAAGGTAATGAGAATTATATTTTTTTGTCAATACACCAATGTGAATTAGATTTTCTGTCATTGTGATAATTATATTGTTATTGTGATTATTGTATCTTAGCCATTGGCATTTGGCTAATGAGACTTTGTGTCATGGTAATGACAATTATTTAATGTTGTTAAAGTAATGAGAATTAAATTTTATTAGCATTACAGAAATGTGAATTAGATTTTTTGTTATAATAATGAGATTATTATTGTTATTATTGTATATTAGCCATTGTCATTTGGCTAACGAGATTTTTTTGTCGTTGCAATGACAATGATTTAATGTTGTTAAGGTAATGAGGACAACATGTTATTGTCAATACAGTAACGTGAATTAGACATTCTGTAATTATGATAATGAAAATTTTATTGTGATTATTGTATATTCACCATGAGATTTTGAGCTAATGAGATTTTTTTTGCCATGGTAATGACAATGATTTAATGTTGTTAAAGTAATGAGAATTACATTTTATTAGCATTACAGCAATTGGATTTTCTGTTATTATGATAATGAGATTGTTATTGTTATTATTGTATATTAGCCATTGTCATTTAGCTAATCAGATTTTTTTTGTAGTAATGACAATGATTTAATGTTGTTAAGGTGATGATAATGAAATTTCATTGTCATTACAGTAATGCAAATTAGATTTTCTGTCATTATAATAATGAGAATGTTTAGTGTAATTATAGTGTAAATAGAAGACTTCATTGTCAAATGGCTAAGAAGATTTTTTTGTCATGGTAATGACAATGACTTAACGATATTAAGAATAGGTAATGAGAATTAGATTTTTGTCATTATGAAAATTATTATTATTATTATTATTTAAATACAGAACTTCACAGTCAATTCGCTAATGAGATTATTTGTTACAGTAATGATAATGAAATTGTTATTTTATTGCGGTAACTAAGTAGATTTTGTCATTACGGTAATGAAAATTAGATATCATTGTCATTACACTAACATGAATTAGATTTTCTTTAGTTATTATAGTAATCAGTACAAGTTTTAGCCCTGCTAGACTGTCTAGTCTGAATTGAGGATAATGGGAATTAGTTTTTTTCTCATTACCGCAATTTGAATGAGATGTTTTTTTGCAGTACAGTAATGAGAATTTTGCACAGAAAAGTTCTCATTTTAATAAAAATAAGAACAAAACAAAAACGCAAAATATACTTTTTTTTCTTTTGAAGACATGCTCTTTGTAAGATGTCAACACAGCTCTGTGTCTTCCCGCGTTTGAACCTTACGTTACTGTATAGCGGCCCAAACAGTGACTGAAGAAATTCAAGTGCTGTCACACAAAAATCGTATCGCCACACGTGCACACACACACACACACACTTAAATACTTGCTACGATATAAATAAATAGTCAGCTGTCAGTGGGCAAGGGAGAACAGGAGGCTTGCAATAGAAGATCGAGCAAAATACACAGGAAACGGAAATGACGCCCATTGATGTAGTGCTGGACAATTTTTCTGCATGATGGGACTTTTCATGGAAGGTAAGAGCAATCTAGGCCTAGAAAACAAGCTAGCCGTTTTAAGAAATGTCCAGGGGTCAGTTAGTGTAATGGTACAGGACGAGGGCGATAACACTATGTAGTGACCTGACAATAAGGCACAGTGCTCTGTTTGCGTCGATCATTCATGCTGCTGAAAGAAAAAACTAGAACTCTGATGACAAATAGCCTATTATCGTTTTCCCTTCATTCTCTGCTGCTTCCGTTTCTGTCCTAAATGGTGCCAAACAGGAGGATTTTTGCTCTTTAGCACCACAGTATTACACTACTATAATTTGTTCTCCATACAAAGTCAACTATAGTGAGTCCATGAGGTCCTCATCGAAAACATAACGGTCGTCACAACTAGTAAACCCTCCAAGCCCAGTCTGCACAATGTCGCACCAAGCTGTTCTGTATCGACATCCAAGAAAATGTGACACTTATGCTGCACATCTGGAGGGGCTAAAATGGACAAGGTAGCAGTGCAATCATGGATGTATCGTCACAGCTCGTGGATGACGTGTAAATAGATGCGCTATTCTGCAACTTAAATATATTTGGTGCATGTAACATGAGTAAATAAACAGCATTCGATCAAGTCTCGGCGGCTGTCAAGTGCGCAGCCGGTATTGCACGTGGATCCATGGTTTTGGTCAGGGCTTTAGGGCGCATTCAAGATGGCAGTCGCTTGTCAAATCCATCAGTTTGAACAAGTGTCAGTCCCGAATCCTGCAACCAGGCGTGCATTGTGCAGCTGAGGCAAAGGGCGAGCTTTATCATTTGACTGAAGTGTGTTTGGTCCTTGTGCCCTTTCCTTGCTGTTTTTGTTTTGTTGTTGTATTCTTCTTAGCTAAATTGCTTTATTTTATTTTTTACAATTTTTTTGTTTTCACGATGGCTGAATGCTTCTTCAGTCCTGTTTTGTAAGAGAGGTGTGCTGTGAAAATGAATAGACGGGGATCTGAATATGCAGCCAGAATGCATTCCTGCGGCCCCTCACTGTGTTTGCTGAGGTATCGAGGGGCAGAGTTATGAGGACAGGGCGGGGTTTGAGGGGTCTTGAAGGCGGGGTTTTGAGGGAAATGGGGTGGAGCTTGGCAGTAGTCTCATAATTTTTGCTTTCCTGAGACGATGTTGCGATGAAGCTCTGCATTCAGCTCCACATACTGTCCTTTAGTGCAGTCCAGGAAGTAGAGTTTGTCGGAAACAATGTTGGGGTCGAATCCGTCCCGTCGCATGTCTGTCTTCTGGAATTTAAAAGTTCCTGAAATAAAATAACCCAAACAGTTAAAACAGCAAGCCTATACATAAACAGTTAACTTCAGAATTACAATACCATTGCGACTTTGAAGATTTATATAGTGCCTAAAGAAAATCGTATGATGAATTTATTTAGGCACTGTATAATTCTTCAAAGTTGAAATAAATAAATAAATAATTTGAAATAAATAAATAAATAATTACTTTATTTGTCATACAGCCTGAAATCAAATATATATTTATATATTTATATGTATGTATATATATATATATATATATATATATATATATATATATATATATATATATATATATATATATATATATATATATATATATGCATCTTTACATACAACAGTTTATTTATATTTTTCTGGTTCTCGAATCTGATTAGTTGATAGCTGTAAGATTTTAAAGCAATATCAGCACTCATACAGCCTCTTCACCCTTGTGTATTACTCCACCCACACGAGTGGTGAGCAGAGGACTACAGTTAGTCAAATATTGCAACTGTTGGACAACATAATGTTCTTTTGAGGTATTTCAGGCAAGAATGTAGTTGTTTAGATTGCAACTAGCCAGTTTATTTATGAAAATAGTGCCTATTTTAAATATTTATAATTTTGGAGATACAGAGCAGAGCAAAGATGGTTGACATTCCGGCACAAGATGGCGACAGGCACCGCTTAAGTCACAGGTGTCAAACTCAGTTCCAAAAGGGCCGCAGCTCTGCACAGTTTAGTTCCAACCCTAATTAAACACACCTGATCAAATTAATTGAGTCCTTCAGGCTTGTTTGAAACCTACAGGTAAGTGTGTTGGAGCAGGGTTGGAACTAAACTGTGCAGGGCTTCGGCCCTCCAGGAATTGAGTTTGACACCCCTGGCTTAAGTCCTCAGTGGAGAAAAACAGCATTTTTTCAGTGTACGGTTCAAACTACAGCTAAACAAAACATTTTAAAACAGATAAGTCAATCTCTCCCTTTGTATTTTGTAGTGCTGTATTTACACCATAGTAATCTGGTAGAGTTTGCTTTACTCTTGACTTTTTCAGGGTTAATTGTTGTGATCTCCCGATTGCAACAGAGAACTATTGAGAACTCTCTGTAGATTTATAGCATTTCATGCCATTCAGCCTTATTATCTTAAAATGTGAGCAAAATTTTTTCATCACTTAAGCCATAAAGCTAGTATTAGAATAATTCTTGTGTAAAGTGATGTTTGTGAAGTAGCAATAGTTTCTGCTATTCTATTGCTCAGCTGCAAAGGTGTATGAACAGAGGATGAAAGTAGTTCCTCTTACAAAAAGATTTTTTAAGACTCTCTGTGTTTGATTTTCTTTTTTATATACACGATGGGGCCGTCAAACTATTGCACTCATATGATATTCCGTTTATACAATAAAGTCACTGGTGAGACACTAAAACACTCGGCCTGCAGCCTCTAGCCAACGCACGCCTCCCATCAGTGCCGACCTACAGCCATATCGCACTGCGAGTAAATATATATATATATATATATATATATATATATATATATATATATATATATATATATATATATATATATATATATATATATTCTTTTCTTTTTCCTTAAGAACAAATATAAAATCATTGCCAATACAATTAAACATATATGTTTTTAATTCTAAAAGCTGGAAAATATTTTAAAAGAACATGGAGCTGCTTGTTAAGCACATTAATTTCAAGTAGCATCAATAGATAATTTACTAGGATTATTCTTAGCCTGGCTGATAAAAAAAAATAAATCATAGTAAGTTAATATTTCTTAATTTAGCCTACTTTCATCTAACCAAGTCAAAGCTAAACTCAGCTGGGAGAGTTTGAATATTTCAGCTTAATCTTTTATCGTGCTTTTGTGCAATGCCCCTAAGATTTGTGAAATCTCACCTGTTTTGTCCACTTCTGGTAGAAAGCGCAGAAACACAGGACGGGCATAGGGTGGCAGGGCCTTCTCCAGGTCCCTGCTAAACTTGGCTAGGTCAGTATTGTTTTCCGGGTCTGCTATGGCTGCCATCCCTGCCTTACCTTCAGCACCTGAGGACAAAACATCAATAATAATCGCACAAGGGCAAACTTGGTTTATAACCTAAACCTTAACTGCATAAGGAAAGCCTACAGGCATGAAGAACCCTGAGCCCCTGTGGACTAAAATAACCTGTGTAAGGAGATCATTGCCTGGTCAGGTCGAGTGTCAGTGGTACAAGGACAGACATCTTTGAACTAAGGTAGATAGAGAGTATTGTATCTTACAACAGTCTATACTCTTTGGCAATCTGTTTTATGGCACATTGTACAAGATAAACTATTGATTCTTTGGTCCTGACACATATTGAACTAAACATGAAAAGGGACCAACTATGCCCCATTTACAAGATGTAAAATAAGTCTCTGATGCCCCTAGATTGTGGATGTGAAATTTCAGCTCAAAATAGCCCCCAAATATTTTTTTTATACCTCTTTGAACCCCCCCAGCCCCCAGCACAATATAAGCCCTTTAAGTAAAAACAGATGAAGGCCTCATTCAAATAGAGAAGTGTTTAGCAGTATACACCAAAAAGTTGTATTATATATGCATTTTGTCCAGAAGCAACTGGCGTATTGGCAGTATAATTTTTTTAAATCCTATGGCAAGATGAAAATGTCATTTTCAGATCGGTGCGAACACCTTATCTGTGTTTTGTGAAATGATGATGTCATCAGGCCACATCTCGTCCCTAGTCAGACACTGCTTTGTCATGTAACAGCAATAACAATGGCAGACTACATAAGTGTGTTTGTGCAGCAGAAACTTCTGAGCTTAACAGCTTTATTAAAATGCATTCCCCCATGTTCATCTCATGGTCTTTGTTCACAGTGCAATCTTCACCGCTATTTGTGTATCTCAATGAGAGAATTACAGCGCCACATACTGGTGAGGAATGTAAAAAAATTGCAAAAGGGAAAATCAATGACTTTGTGTGGTTGTAGCCTGATGGAGCAAAATATTTGCCATTTATCCTGAATCTCTTTCATATTCCAAAAATCGTCTCAGCTATTTAAAATTCGTGCAATTCAGTTTGTGAGTATGTGGTGTGTGTGTGTTTATTCTTACATCAAGAGTGAGAAAACACTGATGATTTTTAAACAGATTCTAGTTTATCAATTTGCATGTTGACCCAAAAATGTTTTAATATATACTACACACACACACACACACACACACACACACACACACACACACACACACACACACACACACACACACACACACACACACACACACACACACACACACACACACACTTACATGCTGTAGATCATAATTCTGCTAATGACTTTGTTTTGAAGGTGATTGTATTTTTCTTTCGGACGTCTGAAATGGACCAAGCTATATTCAGCACTTTGCTGCCATTCCTTTATAGATCTAGTGTAAGCAAAAACCAGAGACAGGCGAGGAGGAGACTTTGTTTGGCTCAGCATTCCCAGAATCCTCCAGGAGCTACTGCAGTCAGCTTTGTTGCAATTAATTATCTTCCCCACATACTGGCTGAACATCCCAAGGATCCATGAGACTTACAACTTAAAGGAATAGATCTCAGCAAAAACATGGTTTTATATAAGACTCTAAAATACATCATTTCCACTTTGAATATTGTTTTGGAAGAACACAAATTTCTGACTGTATTTATACGGAATTACTAGACTTTGCACAATTTTGTTTAGCAATGGTAAACAATATTAAAATGTCACTTTATTCCTAGCAGATTCTTTAGTAATTGTAATGTTAGCTCAAAACTAAAGAGAGCAGAGTAATTTTATTTAGCGAGACAAAGTTCAAATTATAAGCTGTGTTCTAAGTCACAAAATTAAGCAGGCACTACATTTAACTTGTTTCACATCCGTTAAAGTACATTCAAAATAGCATTAATATAAAGACTACAAATAGAATCCAGATGCACTTCATCTGTTATTTATCATTATCACATGACCAACTCACATTGAGTCACTCCTCTCTAGGGATGTGCAATAATTCGGAATCGAATCGCAATCGCAATTAGTTAAATCGCAAGAGGCTGTGATATGAAATATTTATGTATTATTTAATTTCCCCCTCTCAGAGCAAATACGTGACTGCTGTCTGTGTGTGACAGTCTTACTAATCAATTGAGAGAGCACACTTTCATTTGGCCCAATCAAAATTACGCAACATTTAACATTTTTTCTAGGCATGTACCACATTTTTATCAAAGTAAAAGTAGTTCAATACCCAAAGATTTTTTTCAATGCAATATTGTTGATAAAAAAAACACAAAAATGTAGTTACAAATTAAAATTGACCAAATTCTCTTTTTATTTTTTTTTCTAACAAAAGAGTAGTCAAAATTTCACAGACTGCTGTACAAGCTGTGCCAGATGCTATTAGCCAAAATCCCCCAATCAGAGCCTTTGGGCCCTATCATACACTCGGCGCAGTGTGGCGCAAGGCGTGGCTCAGTAGTCTTTTGGTAGTTTCAGCTTGGCGCAAGAGTCATTTTGAGGCGTTGCGCTACGCTGTTTAAATAGCAAATGCATTAGCGCTCATTTGTGCACCCATAGGCGTTCTGGTCTAAAAAGGAAGGCGTTCTGAGGCGGACCGCTGGCGCGTTGCTAATTTGAGAAACTATAATAGATTTTTCATTAGACCAAAACAAACCCGGTCTAAACTCCGGCGCAGAGTTGCGCCTAGCTTATGCACTGCTTAATACGCACAAGAGAGCAATAGGCAAATATCTTTACATATGAAAAAAATTAAATATTAAGGATATATATAGGATATAATAAGAATAGATATAGACATAAATATAAAGGATTAAAATATTACAAAACATATTATTTTCTAGCCTACATAAATATGAAAAATCACTGCTTTTATGTCTTCATCTCGGGAAGCTTTTTCAGTTCATTCATAACAATTTGCTTTTGTATAATGTTATTATTATTAGCAGTATTATTTTTTATAGCCATATTTATATTTGTTTTATTAAAAACAAGCTTAGATTTGTCCACCTGTCAGGTTTTAGACCATAAGGGGCACAGCATGTGTTTGAGGATATAACTCAGGTTTTTGAGCACATTTTGGTATTATTATTCATTTATTCGTTTGCTGGAAATTAGAACTGAATTTAGAAATAGTTTTGAAAAGAATATTTGCTCTTAATAAACAAAAGTATTTATTTATAGACTAATTGATGTCTGTGCGTAAAGGTTTCCCTATCCAAGAGCGAATGTGAAAGTAGTTCCATTATCTCTCATTCTCACGCAGTAGATGCTCTGTTTAACAGTTTTCTGTTAAAAAACTGTTAACTGTTTGCTTGTGAAATGCTCATTTTTTCCACTTAGACTTACTTTGCGTCCTGTAAATAGCGAAAGCGCTCTTGGCGCGACGCAGCTGACTCTTATAGGGAATGGGAGATGAGACTCTAATTGGTTTATTCTCAAAACACACCTATAACTCATTAATAAAATAAACTCAACCCTTTTAGACCATGCGCCACTGCGCAAGGCAGATTTCCCGTCCTTAAATAAGCAAAAACGCGTCCTGACATGCCCTGAAAGCGTTTGCGTCCTGTGTTTTGACCGTCAAAATAGAGCCCTTTCTGTTAAAATAACAGGTCACACTTTATTTTCATGGCCCGTTTGTTGAATTTAAGTTACATTGCATCTACATGGCAACTAATTAATTAGATACAAGATATAGACTTTTAGATTGGGGTTAGTGTAAGTTGGCATGTACTTGCAAAGTTTCTTATAGTCAGTTAAATGTCTGTTGAAGGAGCAGTATCAGCAGATATTAAGCAGACAAGACTCAAATGGACCATCAAAATAAAGTGTTACCAAACAATATATTAACTTTACAAACGTTTCAACCATTTGTATGCCCTCTTAATAGAGGCCCAAGCACAAACACTTAAAAAATATGTATCTTACTTGTGCATATATTTCTAGCATCTGTGTTAAAGCACACAATCAAATGGAGTTTACTTTAAACAATGGTCTCAAACTGAATTCCTGGAGAGCCGCAGCTCTGCATAGTTCAACTCCAACCACTTCCAACTCACAACTGCTTAAAAGTCTCTAGTAGTCTTGAACACCTTGATTAGTTGGATCAGCTGTGTTTGATTAGGGTTGGTACAAATCTGTGAAGAGCTGTGGCCCTCAAGGAATTGAGTTTGAGATTTATGCTTTACAAGAATATGTATTTGACTGTGTATCTTAAAAAATTAAAAACACTTGGGCTTATAAAAAGCTAAATTATTTGAAACTAAGCTATTTTTTGTTATTTGGTCCCCAACATACAAATGGAAGTTATCAGCTTAACTCAAGTTTGCTGCACAATAAATCACACATTTAAAGTCTGCGTGATTGGGAAGTTTTTGAGACTTATTCATTACTTCAAACTGAAATGCAATATTGAGTAGGGTGGAAAGCTTTCTTTTGCATATCATTCCATCATAGCAAACTAACTCTAAGAGAGGGTATTAACCTCAGACATTCATTGAAGATTACCAAAACAAACTTTTTTTTCAGTGTATTAACTTGCACCTATTATATATACACCTTAAGAAAAACAATGGGAGCTAGCAATTAAAACTTTTTTTAAGAATTTAAGGTCACTGATATGAAGACAAACAGCGAAAATAAACAGAAAAGAGAGAAGAAAAAAAAAAACTCAGATTACCTGGCACCTCCACTCCGTACACCACCACATCTTTCATGTCCAGCAGTCGGCTCAGTGTTCCCTCAACCTCAGTAGTGGAAACGTTTTCTCCTTTCCAGCGAAACGTGTCTCCTGTGCGATCTCTGAAATACATATAGCCAAAGTCGTCCATCACCAGCACGTCCCCTGAGAGAAGAGAGAGAGTTGTTAATTTATTGCCATATCAGCTTCTCTTGCTGTTTTATAGCAAAACCAGATCAAATTTACAACATTTTATATCAGAACATTTTCACTTTTCTGTAATACAAAAACAAAAATAAAAGTATAGATACCTGACAAATATGCACTGTCTCCCTTTTTGAAGACATCCTGGGCAATTTTCTTATTAGTGGCTGTCTGATTGACGTAGCCATCAAATCGCCTGAGGGGGTCGTTCTGAATGATTCGACCCACCAGCTGACCAGGCTCTCCTGAAAAGTAAAGGAATGAATGTCAAATGAGATTGTTTTTGCATTCTCTGTAGTGCCTCAAGCAGTATGTAATACTGTCAGCTGATGCCTTAGTCAATATTAGGCATCATTATTGTTATCAGTGATAACAATGGCGATATTATTAGAAGATTTGTGTCTTTGCTTTCAAAATGACTTTTATTTTGACAGCACTAAAATATCAAAAAACAGGAACTCTCATTCTTAGTCTTCTATAGTTTGAGGTTTTTGATTAACAGATCTGACTTGCATGCAAGTATTGCATATTTTCACAAAATTATTTGAGAAAATATGAATCCTAGCTGGTAAGGTGGGTACCATGTTTTTTTTTTAACAATTTCTAAAAATGCCTAGAATTTGATTAATACATGGTCATCTAAATAATTATTCTTTATATGAAAATGAGTTAATGTTTCTTTCGCAATTATGCATTTTCAAAAATATTTCAGAAATTATTTAGAAACTATGTTAATTACATTTAAATCTTATGGCTCCATGTATTAATTCATGTGTTTTAAATGATAATACACCTTTATATTAGCCATCATGCTAAGATATCGACACTTGCCAACCAAAAAAAAGCAGCTATGCAGAAAAATCCAACTGTTTATATAAATAATATTTTATACATGGTAATAATAATCTGACTTTACATCAATAAAGGCAAATCAAACCGTTGAGACTGACTTTACAGCTAGGGACAAATAAAGAGACAGCTTAAAACGTATTTTCTCTCAGAATTTTCATATCTATAAAATGATCTATATCTATAACTTTTAAAGCAGCTATAAAAATGAATTTACAAGCAGATTTTTTTCTAATGTCTACACAGCTTCAATCAATAAATAAATATAAAGCAAATGTGACATTACCAGACTTCCAGGTTTATAAAAACTTGTAGTCTGATTTTTATGTAAAGAACTGTTATATCAATATGAAATGATGCTTAAGAATGCCTTTCTTCCTTCTTTCATGACACATATTATATTCCAAAATTTTATATAATATGATATAATATAATATAATAAAATATAATATAATATAATATAATATAATCAAAAATATGTTTTTCATTTTTTGACCGTTTATAACAAATCAAGCATTTTTAATCAGCTACTTTAAAATCATAAAATCTTTTGTGGGTCTACTCCATGTATCTTTTCTAAGGTTTTTATTTATTTTTACAAGATTTATTTTTACAAATGTTTAAGCAAGTACTGTACCTGGACCGCATGGGATACAGACTCCATCAGGTCCTCTGATGAGCTCCATGGTCTCCTCATCCACTTTGACCAAGCGGATAGGGTAGACATAGGGCAGGATTCGGCTATTAAATCCACAAGCACCTGTCTGAAATTAAAACATCATGTGTTCTCATTAGAATTGCAAAACTACTGTAAACACTATATCAAGCAACTATTTTTTCAATTATCTTAAAGAGTCAACATTACAGTATTATCAATATTATTATCTTTTATCCAAGAGAATTAGTGACTGGAGCGCATAATAATTGTACAGTTGAAGACCAAATTATACATTTTTCAAAGGTTTCCTAAGTGCTGCTTAATGGAGAGAATATTTGTTTCCAAGATCTTTTTAAACAATAATTTAACCACTAATTTCAGTTGTCTTTGCCACGATGACAGTACATAATAGTGGTTTTATAAGATACTAGTAGTGCCATATAAAAGTCCTTACTAAGTTAATTAGGTTAACTAGGTTCATTCGGTTAATTAAGCAAGTCATTAGACAAGGGTGGTTTGTTCTGTAGCCAATCAGGAAAAAATTATATCTGATTTTTTTTTTATATATCTGTTTAATTCTATTTAATTATATTTTTTTAAATGTTTAAAATCATTGTAATACAATCAAAAGATTTTTCTCCAGTAAAAAAAATATATATATATATATTTGCTATAAAACATTATTTGGGAAATATGTGAAAAAGAGCTAATAATTTAGTTTCAACTGCAGGTGCAAACTCGCATGTAAGCTGAAACTGACCTCTTTAAAACATTCTTCCAAAGCTCTTAGCTAAGCCAGTTAATTAATTCTAAATTTTTATTGCCAATCTCAGCCAATCATATCCTTTTGTTTTGGATAAATTTTGAAATTCCACAACCAGCTCCGACCAGATCCTGCTCACATTGACTTTTAATGACCAAAAATGCAACATATTAAAATAGGATGAAGCAATTTGGATACACACAAGATTGTGTGATTTTTACAAAAAAAGTGTAAATTCAATATACCGTGTTCAAGGTATACCACGGTTTGGAAAAGTCTTTTAAAAACAGTCAAAAACAGTTAAAAACAGTTTTAAAACAGTCAAAATTTTCTGTTAGACCATACCTAAGGTATGAGTAAGATTTTTTTATGTAGATTTTTAGTTTTTTATAGGACAGCAGTATCTCCAGCAGAAAAGATCTCCAAAGATGCTGTTTTAAATAGTTAAAAAAAATCTGTGTTTTTTTAAACAAATTAAGGCAGCAGAAGTCCATAATTCATTTAAATTATTTAGCCTGACACGTTTACTGCTCCAAAAATATTTTTAATTTTTGCCAAATTAAAATATATTGTGTACAAATGTCACCCAGACATTTAAAAATAATATATTTAGAGCAGTAATCTAAATACCGTGATATTTATATCCAAGGTTACATACCGTCAGAATCTTATACTGGCCCATACCTAGTTACAGGTAATAACATTGTAAAGAATGTTCCATTCTACTTCATAAGACCTCAGTGTATCATCAGTAGACACATGTATTCATTTTGCTTAGCCTATACATTTTTTTGACTATCAAAGTTTTGGTATCTGCTAACATATGTTATATGAATCACCAAGGACCATGGCTTCAGCTAAAAATCTTCTTTATGCTCTATTTAAAAAAATAGAAACGTCGTCTACAATGTCTGTGGGTGTGTATATTATCTTTAAACTGTCATTTTTGGGTAAACTATCTCTTTAAATATTCCATAAGCATACATGCTAGTTTATGATGGCCTCATAAAGTTTATGGTACTGCACAAATTGCCACAACCCCCAAAAGTGCATCTATCCATTTCCACATGCATTATCCAGTGTTGTAATGATTTACAAGAGTACTGCTCATAAAGACTGTGTACAGACACTCAGTCTAAAGTGTGTTTTTGTATGAACAGACCTTGTTGTCGAAGTTGCCCAGGCTACAGTTGCACTCAGTGGCACCGTAAAACTCAGCGATCTGTGGTACATTGAAGCGGTTGGTGAATTCCTCCCAGATGGACTGGCGAAGGCCGTTCCCGAGTGCCATGCGCACTTTGTGCTTGCGCTCCGTGTCCTTTCTGGGCTGGTTCAGCAGATAGCGGCAGATTTCACCAATGTACTGCACAATCTGAGATGTAGGACAAAATATAAGCACAATTTAAATCCAGGGTAACTTTAATTTGCAGTCGACACAACTGCGACACTAAATTTGAGGTCTGGAGTGTGTTAAACACTGATTTTGATTCTGTTGGATATATAAATCATCACATTAATATTCATCTATGACAGATGTTTCCAGTAGGCCAGTTCCCATAACTTGTGTAATTACTGTATACAAGTTTAAAGTATACAAACAAAATCTCAAAATTTGTTTAGTTTGTGTATTTAAACTCATTTACATTGTTTGTGTACTTACTTAAAGAAAAAAAAAAAAAAAAAAACGGTAAAAGTCTTAGAGCAAGGGTGCCCAAACGTTTTCTTGAAACGATGAAGGGCAAAGCCAAATTTGATTGAGGGTCGTGGGCCGAAGATAAATATCAAGTTGTATTAAAAGTAGCCATGGATAATTTCATCATTAATTTCAAAATAAATATGAAACATAACTTTGCTATATTAACTAATGCAAAACAGATATATTTTTTATTTATAATGTACCTAATTTAATGAAAACATAAGAATTTCATTTATAACACAATGGAGTTTAATGCCGAATACACTAGTCAAGCAACACCTGCCTTTGCTTTGATTTGCTCATTGAGGACTTCTGAATTCAGTTCAATACATGATTAAGTCTTTAGCGTTTTTACAATGTAGATTATCTCAAAAGTGCTTAACATAGAAGTTCTAGTAGATTAAAGCTGTGTCATACCAGTTTTCAGAGTTCAGTTTAGTTCAGTTCAGTGTGGTTTAAGTTTCACTGCTAAAAGTCCAAACAAACACAGAAGAGCAAATCCATCGATGAAATGCTCCACAAGTCCCATACAAGCAAGCAAGTGGCGACAGTGGGGAGGAACAAACTTCACCAAATTGTGAATTTTGGTCTATGCATTGAGCAACAGTATTGTTCATTTCAAAACTAAAATCATTTACAATATTAAACTGAAAAATTCAATTCAGGTTTGTCTTATGTAGCTCAAAAATAAAACTAACAAACAAAAGGTTACGTTAATTAGAATGACTCTATTAAAGACATTAACCCAAACCCTAATTTCTCCCTCTCTTCTGAGATGGGATGGCAGGCCCTAGTTTGGGCATCTCTGTCTAGATGGCCAAAACAAGACGAGCCAATTTTTGAACATTGTGTTACACGTTTATACAGTATATTAAATTTTTTTTTAAGAAAGAAATTAATTCTTCATAAAAAATTTCTTTATCATGAAAAAATTATATACATTTATTAATTAGACATTAAGCAAAAGAAGAATTAATTTAGGTGTCTTGCATACACCCTTATTCAAAAGTAAGAGGTTGATAGTTTCAGGGGTTAAAGTAAAAAAAAAAAAAACCTGAGCCTGAACTTTTGTTTTAATAACAAAAGTAAAGTAACAAGAGCTTAAAGTGCTTAAAAACTGGTAGAATGAGACTGAGATATGAGATTATGCTTTGCAATATTCATTTAAAAGTACTGTCAAATAAAGTATTTTCTTCTAAACAATAACAAGTGCTTAAAGGGCTTAAATAACAAGTGCTATAAAATGCTAAAGAACTGAACTGCTAGACTGAAGATTAGAAGTGAAATCAAGGCCATTATTACTCATTTTTTCTATTTTTCTTTTCTTTTTTCTGGGTCCTGCAAACACTTTCTTTTTAAGACATTTGGACAAGAAGAGGTCCAGTGGAGGAGGCTGAGGGTCTGCTGTTTGTCCAATCATGTTTTTTTTTTTCTTCTGTCAAATGAAAATATCAGGCTACCTCAAAATCGATCACTCCACAGGAAATATGTATTTAATTAATGGTCCGCTGTTATTATTTCACAAAACCTCAGTCAACATTTTTAATAAAAGTAATTAGATTAAAGATAATGTCTAATGATTATGATTTATTTCCTCTGTCTTACTCTCGGTGCATGTGTGTGTGCGCTGCGTGCAATGGAAGAAAATGACAATGAACCTCAAGGGCTTTATTTTGAGGGTCCAGGCCCAAAGAGCAGGGTGCAAAAGCATTAACGGCGTGTCAGGTGTGTCAGAATCCACTTTCGCTATTTTAAGGATGGAAAAATCCACTTTGCGCCGTGACACATGATTTAACATGGTTGTGCTTATTCTCTTAATGAGTTATAGGTGTGTTTTGAGAATAAACCAATCCCAGTCTCATCCCCTATTCCCTTTGTGCCATAGCGTATTTGCTATTTACATTTATATTTATTATTTATATTTATGTAGGCTAGAAAACATTATTTTTGTAATATTTTAATCCTTTAATTATTTTTCCTTTGTAAAGATATTTGTGTATTGATGTACATTTATATTATGTATAATCCTGTGTGTATTAAGTAATGTGTAAGTGAGGCGCACAACTAACGCTCTCTGCGCTGGACTTTAAGTTCTGCTTTGATTTGGTCTATTGTGCCGGCGTAAATGCACACACGGCGGAGGCGCACTCTAAACTCACACAGGAGAAAACTTGACTTGTGGATAACATGAAGGTGCGCAGCCTAATTCATTTCATGTTTTGCCTAACTAATTCTTTAAATAAAACTCTCTTGAGCTATTAGGGGAAAACGTAGAAGAAATTTGTCATTAAATTAATTTTAGCAGAGATGCAGCTGCCAGTCATTTTCACATTAGTTTTTCAGTTAGGAATTAATATTAGACTAATAGAAATGTCTACACTATAAATAATTTTATACTTTATTTATTCATTATTATTATTATTTTTATTATCATCATTATTATCATTATTATCATTAAGCTATAAATTGACAAAATGCAGAATCCTTAAAAATATTTGCTTTCATTTTGACATCGCTAAAAGTCACTTTTACAGTTGTAAAGAAACATCCCATTATACAGCAGCAGTCTCAAGTTAGGACACTAAAAAATGCCTTTTGAGTTTAAAGATGATCGGCCTGCAAAGTCAAGTTTACAGTGTTACAATTTAAAAAGGTATACTGTGCGTATGTGGATTTACCGCGGATCCACCCCTTACATGTGCTGCAGGCTGAATGATAATCTAGGTAGATAGACAGGCTCTCTGTTTTGCTACATTAATGCCCTAAAATGTAACTAACACATTATTTTAAGTAACTACAATTTTTTTATAACATTCAATTGTAACATTTATTTTTTGCCTAATGCTGATATTGGTTGGGTAATAAAGCGTGATGACTTGGTTATGATTTAGTTTAGCTTGCATGTGTGGGCATAGTTTGACGTCTTTACCTAAAACTTTAAACATTTATATTATTTGTAAAGTAATACAGCTCTGGATAACTTGAAACAGCGACCACAAGTCTCTCCTCCATCATTAAAAGTTTGCCATAGACGCCTTGACAACCCAAACACTGCAGTCACCTCAACAGAAACCCTGCAGTGCTTTTATTTGACTGAAGAACGAAAATATACGATTTATATTTTTTCCTCACTGCAACACGCTGGAGATCCGGCATGATACCGGAATACTTTAAGCCCTGCATTTTAAATATTTTTGAAAGTCTTCAGGTTCATGGTGGCGAAGTAGGTGGCATGATCGCCTCACAGCAAGAAGGTCGCTGGTTCGAGCCTCAGCTGGGTCAGTTGGCGTTTCTGTGTGGAGTTTGCATGTTCTCCCCGTGTTTGCGTGGGTTTTCTCTGGGTGCTCTGGTTTCCCCCACAAGTCCAAAGACATGCGGTAAAGGTAAATTGGGTAAGCTAAATTGTCCGTAGTGTATGAGTGTTAATGAGTGTATAGGTGTTTCCCGGTGATGGGTTGCAGCTGAAAGGGCATCCGCTGCGTAAAATACATGCTGGATAAGTTGTTGCTGTGACGACCCCAGATTAATAAAGGGACTAAGCCAAAAAAGAAAATGAATGAATATTTTTTATTATTTTTCAATCTTAATCCTTTGTTTTCATATTTATTTCCTTATTATTTTTGTCAAAACATTTACAACTGTAACTTCTTATTAACTTTGGAAAATGTTTGGTGCATTTGGTGTTAAATTTAGAAAACATCCTTATTGTCACTTAATATAAATAATATGCAACTTTCATTCATTGATTTTCTTTTCGGCTTGGTGCCTTTATTAATCTGGGGTCGCCATAGCGAACTGATCCGCCAACTAATCCAACAAATGTTTTACACAGCAAATGCCTTTCTAGCCGCAACTCAAAACTGGAAAACACCCATAAACACTTGCATTCACACACATACACAACGGCCAATTAAGCTTACCCCAATCCACCTATAGCACATGTGTTTGCACTTGTGGGGGAAACCGGAGCACCTGGAGGAAACCCACACAAACACGGGGAGAACATGCAAACTCCACACAGAAATGCCAACTGATCAAGCCCAGGCTTGAACCAGTGACCTTCTTGCTGTGAGGGGATCATGCTACCCACTGTGCCACGTGACACCCATTATGCAACTTATTTAACTTTTTAACAACATTTTCACCCACTGAAATGACATAAATTCTCCATTATTCCACATGAATAGACATCCTTTACTTACAGTGCAGTTGTATTTGATACAGTCGTCCCAGAACTTTGAAGCACTGAACTTCTTCCTGATCACTACAGTCATTCCATGGATCAAACCCTGTCCAATTCCCACTATGTTTCCTGACGGACACAGACAACACACCTACTGATTACTTCCATAAAGTAAAGACAAAGAAAGTTCATTAAAAAGAAAAAGTAATTTCTTATTTTATTTAAACTGCATGAAAAACATACAAGCATATTAACAAACCACAAAGCTGTCACACAGGAAGTGGCCTGAAATGAACTCTGTGACAGGAAATGTGCACACATCATGAAGGTTTTGATCAGCCTGTGTTCAGTCACGTACCTGCAGAGTGGTAAAGCGGCAAACAGTCATAAAGCACATCCTCAGGCTTCATCCTAAAACCATAGTAGACCAAGGCAGCCATGCGGTAATACCTAAGGTAAAAAACAAAGAAGAGACCATGTTAAAAAAGGACAAAACACTGTAGGAAAAGGAGTATTGAACTATCACACACTTACCGACTATGTACAACAATAGCAGCTTTTGGCATTCCAGTGGTTCCGGATGTGTAGATGTAAAACAGCCGATCTAAAAGCAAAAGAAAAGGAGGAAGAAAACAATATATGTCATGCTTGTGCATGCTGATCCTTTTTTATTCCATTTTTTTGTGATCAACTGACCCTTCGCTAAGCCACACCCAAAAACCGACACACACCAATCGTGGCTTAGCAACCGTAGCTACGCACAGGAGGACTGTCAAGCTTGAGCTAGGGAAACTAGCTAAAGCGCTGTGCATATGGATTGTGGTAATCTGATACCCGATATCCTAAAAGTTTGGACAGGGTGGTGGAATTTTTTTTTTTCTTTTCAAAACCTAAAACACAAGGGGACAAATGCCAGCGTGGATCAAGCTCTGTGGGGGGCCGTAAAAGCAGCAAAATTCAGTCATATTTCCATCTGTTCAAGCTATTAATATTTGAATTACATATCAACAGAACAAAATAGAAATATGATCCCAAACTGAGGACTTGCGATTAATATACTTCACCCGCAGCTGTTTTTCAGTAATTTATAAGCCTTATGTCCATATCAGAGGTAAATTCAACAATGCTTTTGTCTGTCTTTTGGAGATTTAGTCATTGCTGACGACGTTATAGCGGGTTAGTTTCTGCTTTTATATTTGGTGTCTGATTAATATTTGCTGGTAGGGAAAATCTATTTATTGACTTCTGCTTTTCATACTTTGATTTGCATTTCAATTTATTTTTTTTGTCCACTCAACTGCAAATTAGAATAGAAACGGTATAAAAAGCACACAAACATACTGACAGTAATAGGTACTGTACATTGTTATGGGTCAATGATGCTAATATGTGGCACAAATCCATCAGTTTCCCATTTCTGGCTGTTAATTCTCTGAATGAATTATGTAGAAGCACTGTCCATGTTCGTTTCCTCATCAGTTAGTAACACTATACTTCATTGCACAACAATTAATCTACCGGGCTTTTAGGGAAAAGAGACAATGACGGTAATCATTGTTATTTTTAGATTATTTTAAAATTTCACCTCTCCTGCTGTGCATGAACTAAGCTGTTGAATGGTCAGCGTATGAAGTAGTTTCAATTTTGATTAAATTATTTTCTAATCGGTTGCGTATTATGTTGTGAATATACCCCTGTAATGCATGTCTGGCTTTTTTAGATATGTCACCTGTTCGCCAAAAATGACTAATTATATCCCTGGGAATGTCTGACACCGGCACATCCATATTGTAATAGAAATGCCAGGCATCAGTTCTTCATTACTGATAAACAATAAAAATCATAACTCCACATTACAGAAGCTGTGATCTGACTATTGCGAATGCACACATTGCGATATTGTTGATAAAACAATATATTGTGCAGCCATAATGCAAACAGTGGAATTTGACCTAAATTCAGACCCAATAAAGTTCCTCTCAGGACCTTCAAGACAAAAAAAATATGTCCCAAATTAATTCCATTTAAACTGCTATTTTAATCCCAGTGCCATTCAAACAAAATGTTATATGACCTTTGTCCACAGGCTTCCAATTTTTTAGTTGTTGCAAAATTATGAATATTTTGACTTTTTTCAGGTTCGCCCTGTGGAGCAAATCCAAATTTTTCTCCTGTTTTCTGCGTTAAGCTCCATGAGCCAAATCAATTTAAATTATGTAATTATGCAAACAACTATACATACAAAACAAACACATGGTTTGTTTGTTTTGTATGTACACAAAGTACTGAAATGTGCATGTATGTGTTTTACTTATTTAATATGAAAATGCACAAAAGTAAGAGTAAAACATGTAATGTTTCTTATTATTGAATTATCCAAGACTGTTATGATCATAAATAATCTGCTGAATAATAATAAATACTTCATCTTTTGTTTATAAGTGTTAAATTTCATTGCATTATGTAAACAAACTTCACAGGTTGAAATCCTTAACTCAATTAAATAATTTTTAAAATAATTTTTTGATAGTTATCTCTAGGACTGATGCTGGCTAAGAAATTTCTGGCAAGTTAGTTGGTAATGCCCTTTTTACCACAGAAATTTTGTTAACTCATATTCAACAATATTATAGTTAACTAAAACTAAAAACACACAATTAAATCAATTTTTAAATAAACTGGAGGTTGATTTTTTTCTATTTTGAGAGCATGCTACTTGCCTGTGAAGCTGCGATCTGGTTGTTTGGGCTGGATTGTACTAGTGGTCTCCAGGAGCGGGTCTAGATGCTCTGTTCCTACAGGAACCCGCTTAGGGTCCCATTCACCAGAGACGAAGAGCTTAACAGTCTTTCCCATGGAGCTGTGCACCTCACACATTGCTAAAACAAATAACATGCAGAGAAAAATAAATGAAGTCACCATCACAGGTACAAAACTACATATATAAAAGCTGGCCAGAAAGTTAAGAAATTTTAAATACCCGAAACTGAATATATAATGTAATGTAATATGTGCTTAAAAGTTGTAAGTTGTAAGCAGTTAGTTTCAAAGATTTAAAGTTAAGTTTGTAAGTTAGACAGACTGCTATGCAAATTCTACACCATTTGGTGGCTACATCATTGTTAGCTTTTTTGCCATTCTGGGAGGTTGCTAACAATGCTAAAATATTTTAGAACATTAACATGTAAGTACATTAACATGTTTCAACACATTGCTAGAATGTTAAAAGCTCATTTGACACATTGTTAGCACTGCTAGTAATTAGCATCCTAACTTGTTAGTTTCGGCATATTTATAGCATGTTACAAGCATGCTTAAAAACGCTGCGAGGAAGTTTTAGCACACTGCTAACATGTTACTAGCACATTGTTAGCATAATTTTCGCAGCATATTGCTGAAGTAAATTAACACTTTACTAATATGCCATAGTTACTTTTTAGTCTTTGCAAGTGAGACTCATTTTTATATTTTATTTCTTAGAAAAACCAAAAGTCTGATCATAGCTAACATAATAACATGACAGAATGAGTCTAGAAAACTTTACAGTGAAAACACAGGACAAGCAAACAAGCCTGGCAATGTTAAATCAATAGGAACTAAAGCTGACTCAACCTGGCATGCTTTATGAGTCAGTTTCCAATTACTTAAGAGACAACTTGGAGCTCAATTACATTAGGACATGTTGCCATCCATGACCTCTAGTATGAGTCCTTTTTGCTGCAGTGATGCTTGTTCACTGTGTGCTTTGACCTTTGACTGGGATAAATCTTCATTCTTTACCCTATGCTACTCATTCATTTGATTCTCTAGAGTACACATACTTGCCACTTCCTTATTTGCTTCTTGTAGTGTGTAACGCTTGCAACACTTCCTTCACTGACACACTTATATTCAGGCAACAGAACAGACATCATTAACAAAATAAAATCCTTGTCTAAAGTCAACATGAAATCATTATTTACCTTCTTGCTACACATTCCTTGTATTACAGTGCCATATGAATCAATGCATGTCATGATTCAATCCAAAATGGATTTAGTCTTTTAGAATAACACAAATTAAATAAACTAGTGGACTTTCTTTTAGAGTCTTCAAAATTTTAGATTCAATAATATAAATATCCTGTATCAACCAGTATTAATTTTGTTGATAAAAGATTTTTGTCATAACTTTTGTGACGAACAGGTTTCTACCCTCAAAAACTACATGAAAACTAAATGAAAATTAAATGAAAATTAAGTGATAATGATGACAACTATAATAAAAATATACTGATTTTTTTCGTTGACTAATAAAAATGAGACATAATATGAGATAATGTGATTGATGTTTTGTATGGAACACATATCATTTGCCAGTCAAATGTCATTACTTATTTAATCAGTGCTATATCTGAGCACCAACTATTGTAACACTAACTGCAAGAGCTTGGTGGACTAACATTGCAAATTGGACGTTAACTTTTTTAAGCCCTTTCAAAGAATTAATGGCTTGAAACTGTTCAACAGACTGGTTAAAAAAGACTACATTGCAGAAAAATGATTTTCATACTTTGAATTTTTGTTTTATTTCTAGTCCAAATATCTAAAAATTCTTGAATCCAGAAGAATTTTCTAGACAAACAAAACATATCGTCTCGTTTTAAGAATTAATATGCCAAAAATAAGTGAGTTTTTCCTTAAAACAAGCAAAAAAAAAAAAAAATCTCATGTCAAAAGGAAAAACAAGATTATTTTGCTTACCCCACTGGCAGATTTTTTTTGCTTGGAATAACTGACTTAGTTTAACTTAGTTATTTGTAAAAATGAGAAAATATGTTTTGCTTGCCTAAAAAATGCTTCTTGGTATAGGAATTTTTAGATATTTGGACTAGAAAGAAGACAAAAAAAAAAAGTAAGAAAGTTTTTTTGCAGTGTAGTAGTTTACCACTACTTTAAAATAAATATAAAAATTAAAATAAAGGGTTTGCAAAATAATTTCACAATCCTGCATTTTCAGTGGGCCACTGTTCTTACATGTGGATTGATTGCTGACACATAATTTTACATATTACTTATGACATACAGTTAAATTATTAGCCCCTCTTTGAATTTTTTTTCTTTTTAAAATTTTTCCTGAACGATGTTTAACAGAGCAAGAATTTCACAGTATTTCTGATAAAATTTTTTCTTCTGGAGAAAGTCTTATTTGTTTTATTTCGGGTAGAATACAAGAAGTTTTTTTATTTTTTATGAACCATTTTAAGGTCAAAATTATAAGCCCCTTTTAGCCATTTATTTTTCGATAGTCTACAGAATAAACTATCGTTATACAATAACTTGCCTAATTACCCTAACCCGGTTAACCTAAATAACCCTTAAGTTAAGCCTTTAAATGTAATTTTAAGCTTTATAGAAGAGTCTTGAAAAGTATCTACTGTAGTCAAATATTGTTTACTGTCATCATGGCAAAGATAAAATAAATCAGTTGTTAGAAATGAGTCATTAAAACTAGTATGTTTAGAAATGTGTTGAAAACAATCTGCTCTCCGTTAAACAGAAATTAGGGAAATAAATAAACAGGAGGGCTAATAATTCAGAGGGGCTAATAATTCTGACTTCAACTGTAAATAAATATTGCATATCTAATTTTTAGTCTTGAATGATAAGACTACATTCCATAATTTAATAAGACAATATTTTCATTGAATTACACTTAAATTAAACAAAATATATTTTAGTCAACTAAACCTCGAGTAGATTTAGTAGACTAAAATCTTATGAAATTTAGTCGACTAAAACTAAAATGATTAAGAAGACTAAAATATGACTAAAATAAAACTGCTTTTAAGTCAAAATACTATGACTAAAACCAAATCGAAATTTGCTGTCAAAATTTCATCATGTCACTATCATGTTGTATTATAATAGTAGCATATTTTACAACTCAGCTGTCATTGTAACAGATTAGTGCAATGTTTTACACACAGTTATCGTTTTTTTAAACATATTGCTATTGTAATACAATACACTACAAGATATGACACAATATGTGGCTACATGATATTTGAAATGATTACATTGAAATATTTAGCTTTTCTGCCAAACATATTATTATATGAATTCGATTTCAGAAAATGGCTTGAATAACTTTAGGCTGAATATTTTAGAATTGATGCAGTGAGTTTGTGTTATAGTGCATCTGGATAATACTGTATAATTAACTAGATTATATATATATATATATATATATATATATATATATATGTACGTACGTATATATATGTATTTGTACTTATAGTTAATAGCTGAAGTCAGAATTATTAGCCTCCCTGAATTATTTGTCCCGTTTATTTTTTTCCCCAATTTTTGTTTAACGGAGAGTAAATTTTTCAACACATTTCTAAACATAATAGTTTTAGTAACTCATTTCTGATAACTGATTTATTTTATCTTTGCCATGATGACAGTAAATAATGTTTTACTAGATATTTTTCAAGACACTTCCATACAGCTTAACGTGACATTCAAAAGGCTTAACTGGGTTAATTGGGTTAACTAGGCAGGTTAGGGTAATTAGGCAAGTTATTGTATAACGATGGTTTGTTCTGTAGACAGTCGAAAACAAATAAAGTTTAAAGGGGCTAATAATTTTGTCCTTAAAATGGTCTTTAAAAAAATGTAAAACTGCTTTTATTCTAGTCGAAATAAAACAAATAAGACTTTACGTATAAAGATTTAATAAGACATACTGTGAAAATTTCCTAAATCAGTTCAACATAATTTGGGAAATATTTAAAAAAGAAAAAAAAAATTCTAATAATTCCGATTTCAATAAATATATATATATATAAAGAAAAACATAATGTGCTTTAAATTTTTGGGAATTCTTAGTATTACATGATACAGATATTGCAGTAATACACATATTTATTCACTATATAAATTAAATGCAATTAATCTTTGTTAAAGCTACAAATGCTATAGTTTATGGAACCTGAATGCTTTAAACTCCAACCTTTTAATATAACAACAGAAAAAAGTATGCAAATTATGAACTTTAAACCCACAATGGGCAAACTTTGCAATTAAACCTACAAATTACATGCATTTCAAGTTGTGGTGCCTGGTTACCCTTGATTCCTACTTGACATTGTGCATCTTGCAATGCAACTGCGATGTCAATGCGATATATTGTGCAGCCCACAAATACATAATGCTGCTAATATTCAGGAAATAGTATTCAGTAATAAATTATTTCAAGACATTCTTTTTTTTTAAACTACTAACAATATAGAGAAGTAAACAAGTCTGGCAAATTCAAATCTAAAAATGACCTTAAAGGGCCCTCGTTTCAGCAGGGTGTTTTCACACCTCTACTTTGGAAAAAGTCAGAAAAGTGGGCGTGTCCAGCTCTGTTTAGGGGGGAGTGTCGGAGGAAGAAAAGAGGCTTGGTGTGGGAGTGTCTATTTGGGCGCGCTGAATTTCAGAGTCAAAACACACAACCACAGCGGACAATGTGACTGCCACTTACTGATGTCCCACTATGGAGAGCCCCTGAACCACTCATAGATGTAAGCTTGCTAAGTAAACCTAAAGATGAATATAATGGAAAAGAAGTAAACACGATTTTAAATAATAAGTATTATTCAACTTTACAAATTTTTACAGATGGTTCTAAAGAACCTAGTAGTAAAAAGATAGAAATAGGTGTTAATATTCCAGAGTTCAAAGTAAATATTAGTTTAAAATTGTCCAATAATCTATCAGTATACACTGCAGAGTTAACAGCTATAATTATAGCATTACATTGGGTTGAACAAGTCAGACCAAACAAAGTAGTAATCTGCTCAGATTCATCTTCAGCCTTAGTTAGTATAGCAAACTCAAAATCAGATAGAGAGGATTTAATAACAGAAATCTATTTATCTTTATATTGATTAAAGGAAATAGGAGTAGTCGTTTATTTTTGCTGGGTTCCATCACATATTGGGGTATCTGGTAATGAAGTTGCTGACAAATTAGCAAAGGAAGCACTAAATAAGCAAGAGGTGGAGGTAAATGTACCTCTGGGGAAAAGAGAGGCAAAATCGATTTTAAAGGAAAAACTAATAAATAAATGGCAAATTAGATGGGATAATAGTAATACTGGAAGATGGCACTATTTAGCATAGCTTTAGCATCTTTGGCCTGTCTCTTTTGAAATTGCTGAGGAAAATAATGTGTGTTGTTTTTATTTCAATTCACTGACTGCAATCACCAAATTCACTGTTTGATTTGATTGATTACAAGAGCTGGATTCACTGGTCAGATGCACTAGTAGCCCACTGAGAACATCTGCTGTTTACAAGGTGGTAATGCCAAGTGAAAGGCATAAACTAAAAATAAACAGACCATTATTGTTCATCAGCATGGACGTAAATATATTTATCGCTATATTTATTTATATAGTTATCATGCTTGTTGTGAACAAACCTTTACAGTGCCACATATTTCTGGCTTGTATACTAGGTTTGCATGTGACGCATAAGGGAAAGCTTTGAGTCATGTGGGTATAGCCTTAATCCCTGTTTTTGAAACAATGTAAACAGGTATAAACATGCCATCAAAGTAATGTTTTCATCAACAATAAGCATCAAATGACTTCTCACCTTCTGTTAGCTCACTGCCGAACACCACAGCTTTGGCGCTGGAGATGTTGACACAGTGAACCAGAGCCTCTAGTCTCAGGTTGAAGTTGATAAGTGCTGCCTCCACGCCGATCTTCGCCATGCCCAGCCAGAGGCCAACATACTGATGGCGGTTCTCCATGAACAGAGCCACCACATCGCCCTCCCTGAAGCCTTGCTGGAGTAAAAAGTTGGCCACGCGATTGGAGTACTCATCGAGCTCCTTGAAGCTCCATTTCTCATCCGTTCCTTCGAAAATCAGAGCTGTCTTGTTTCCATACTTCTTGACGGACTTGGCAAACAGTTTGGGCACTGTGTTGCGTTCACGTAGGTGTTTCTTGACATTCAGTTTTACCCTCAGCAATACACTGGCTGCACTGTAAAAAAAGGGGGTAGAGAAGTGATTATTTTAAAATTACAACATTTATATTTAATAAATATGTAATTTTTTTTTAAATGTAACCAAAACATTGAATAGTAATTCAAGTATTACAGTTTCCACAATGATATTGAGAACGTTCGAGGTTACAGAAGTAACCCTTCGTTCCCCGAGGAGGGGAACGGAAGTGCCATGAATGGGAGGATTCGGATCAGAAGCCGCTTATCTGGAGAGTATTGAACGGGCCAATGAATGAAATTAATTGGCAGCGTAAGCTTGCGCAGGTGTGCGACATCTGCAATCATCTCAGCATATAAGCACACCTGAAGCCAGCAGACGCCATCCTTTTAAGCTGAAGAGACTTTCAAACAGCTAAGGGACAGTCATTATGGCGACGGAATATGGCACTTCCGTTCCCCTCCTCGGGGAACGAAGGGTTACTTCTGTAACCTCGAACGTTCCCCTTCGGTTGGGGAACTTCAGTGCCATGAATGGGAGAATATGGAAAGCGCCATAATGACTGCACCTTACCAACACCCCCGATGAGGAGATAGTCAAGCAAGCGTGACGCACCCACATCATGGGGGGCGCGGTCCTCCAACGTGTCCCTGGCCCTAATTTATCCTACTTCAACAGAAGTTTTACGGATTTAGATATATTTTTTGGGAAGTCGTGAGCATCTAGATAATTCTAGGAAATACGACAGTACGTTGGGAAGCGTGCAATCCCGATAGGGAGGACGCTGCGGAGGCCATCCGTTACCCAAGGGGGGGATAGATGGCAGAATTTACCTATGGACTAGCCCTAAAAAGGGGGAGTACGCATAGCAAAGAGTGGTTAGCGGAGAGGGAAGACACGGGTCCGCCCAGGGGGGGGACTTAACCGTGGCGGAATAAGCATATGGGATCGCCTAGTGGGGATCACGCATAGCAGGCACCTATACCCAAAACGCGGGCTGACCAGCGGGCAGACCTACAACGTAGTGGGCCAGCAAGTGACTCCTCCGCTGAGTCAGTGCTGGGGGCCACGGAGGAATCTGCAGGGCTCACCTGACGGGGAACTTTACTGACAGATAAAAAAGGCGCACGTACCTCCGTGTTAGGGAGAATGGCGCAGCAAGCGTGTTTCAACACCCTACCGAGTTGTCTCCTCAATCACCAAAGGGTTACCTAATACCCTTGAGGAAACCGGCTCCACTCGCAGATTGTAAAACCTTGCAAATGTGTTGGGTGTCGCCCAGCCCGCAGCTCTACAGATGTCTGTTAGAGAGGCGCCGCGTGCATGCGCCCAAGAGGATGCAACGCTCCGAGTGGAGTGTGCACGTACTCCCGGGGGACACGGCTGACCTCGACTCGACACAATCCAGTGGGATAATCTTTGTTTCGATACGGCACTTCCCTGCTGCCGACCGCCATAACAGACAAAGAGCTGCTCAGATGATCTAAAATTCTGAGTACGGTCCACATAAATGCGCAGAGCGCGAACTGGACAAAGTAAAGAAAGGGCTGGGTCTGCCTCCTCCGGGGGCAGCGCTTGCAGGTTCACTACCTGATCTCTAAAGGGGGTGGTAGGAACCTTGGGCACATAACCGGGGCGGGGTCTCAGGATAACGTGAGAGTAATCCGGCCCGAATTCCAGGCACGAGTCACTGACCGAAAATGCCTCCAGGTCCCCGACCCTCTTGATGGAGGCCAACGCAACCAGCAGAGCTGTCTTCAGGGACAGAAATCTTAGAGATACTGATTCGAGTGGCTCAAAGGGATCGGATCGCAGACTCGTGAGAACGAGGGCGAGATCCCAAGAGAGCATGAGAGGGGGGCGAGATGGATTAATTCGCCTAGCACCCCTAAGGAACTGGATGACCAGGTTATGCTTTCCCACGGTGCCGCCAGCTACCGCGCTATGATAAGCGGAGATGGCGGCCACGTAAACCTTGAGAGTGGAGGGCGACAGCCTGCTGTCCAACTTCTCTTGAAGGAAAGAGAGCACAACACTAATCTGGCAATTTCGGGGGTCTTCTCTGCGAGAGACGCACCATTCAGTGAATAGACTCCACTTCAGGGCGTAGGCGCGCCTCGTGGAGGGGGCTCTAGCCTGAGTGATGGTATTAACCACCGCAGTCGGTAGGTTACCTAAGTCTTCCTCGCGTCTAGGGACCACACGTGGAGGTTCCAAAGATCGGGGCGAGGGTGCCAGATGGTGCCCTGTCCCTGAGAGAGTAGGTCCTCTCTCAAAGGGATCCGCCAGGGGAGGGCCGTCGCGAGGAGTGAGAGCTCTGATATCCCGGTCCGGTTGGGCCAAAGGGGCGCAACTAGCAGAACCTGTTCCTCGTCCTCCCTGACCTTGCACAGAAACTGCGCGAGCAGGCTCACTGGGGGAAACGCATACTTGCGCATGCCCCGAGGCCAGCTGTGGGCCAGTGCATCCGTGCCGAGAGAGCCCTCGGTCAGGGAAAAAAACAACTGGCAGTGAGCGTTCTCGGGGGAAGCAAACAGATCGATCTGGGCCTCCCCGAATCGCGCCCATATCAGCTGAACAGACTCGGGGTGGAGTCTCCATTCTCCAGGGCGTAACAGCTGTCGTGAGAGCGCATCGGCTGCACGATTGAGCGTGCCTGGGACGTGAATGGCGCGCAGCGATTTCAGCCGCGGGTGACTCCAGAGGAGCAGACGGCGGGCGAGCTGAGACATGCGGCGAGAGCGCATACCCCCCATGCGGTTGATATACGCCGCCGCCGCCGTACTGTCCGTCCTGACCAGCACGTGTTGCCGCTCCAGCACCGGTAAAAAGCGGTGGAGAGCGAGGAACACTGCCAACAGCTCTAGGCGATTGATATGCCAATGCAGCTGGGCACCCTTCCAGAGGCCCGCAGCCGCATGCCCGCGACACACGGCCCCCCAACCCGTGTTGGAAGCGTCTGTTGAAACAACAACATGGCTGGACGCCTGTCCTAGAGGCACACCGGCCTGTAGGAACGAGGGGTCGTTCCAAGGGCTGAGGGCGCGGCGACACAGCGCAGTAACCGAGACCCGGTGTGTGCCCGCGTGCCATGCGCGTCTGGGGACCCGATCGTGAAGCCAGTGCTGAAGTGGTCTCATATGGAGCAACCCGAGCGGCGTGACGGCGGCTGCGGATGCCATATGCCCCAGGAGCCTCTGAAAGAACTTCAGTGGGACCACTAGTTTGCTGTCGAGCTCCCTCAGACAGTTCAGCAACAGGCGAGCGCGTTCCTCGGAGAGGTGCGCTACCATGGTGATCGAGTCCAGCTCCATCCCGAGAAAAGAAATCCTCTGCACGGGGGCGAGTTTGCTCTTTTCTCGGTTGACCTGAAGCCCCAGTAGGCGGAGATGCCGAAGCACCTCGTCCCTGTGCATAATCAATTGCTCCCGCGAGTGGGCTAAAATCAGCCAGTCGTCGAGATAATTGAGTATGCGAATGCCCGCGAGCCGAAGGGGCGCTAGGGCACCCTCCGCGAGTTTGGTGAAGACCCGCGGAGACAGAGAGAGCCCGAAGGGGAGGACCTTGTACTGCCACGCTCGACCCTCGAACGCAAACCGCAGAAATTGGCGGTGGCGTGGAAGAATGGAGACATGGAAATACGCGTCCTTCAGGTCTATGGCTGCAAACCAATCCCGAGGACGAACGCATTGGAGAATGCGCCTCTGCGTGAGCATTCTGAACGGCAGCTTGTGCAGACAGCGGTTCAAAACGCGCAGATCTAGGATTGGCCGTGACCCACCGCTCTTTTTGGGTACGATGAAGTATGGGCTGTAAAACCCACTCTCCATCTCGGCTGGAGGAACCGGCTCGATTGCACCCTTCGCCAGGAGGGCAGCAATCTCCTCTCGCAAGACAGGGGCGGACAGGGGGTTGACCCTGGAGAAATACACGCCCGTAAACTTGGGGGGCCGTTTCGCGAACTGAATCGCGTAACCGAGTCTGATTGTGCGTATGAGCCACCGCGAGGGGCTGGCCCGCGCTAACCAGGCAGGCAGAGCCCTCGCTAATGGAGTCATCGCTACAATCGCTGACGTACCAGCGGTGGGGCAGCGCGGAGTGGGTGTGCTGATCCGGGAAGCACGAGGGTCCCGCGGAAAAGCTGGAGGAGAGCGATTCGCTCTGGCTCCGCACCCTGACTCCGGAGAGGGGGCTGGAGGGCTGAGGGAAGGGAGACCGTCCCCCCAGCGCTCGTGAGCCACTGGCGAAGCACGTAGAGTCTGCGAGCCGGAAGGCAGCGCGTCCCGGACTGGCAGAACTCGTGCAGTCACATCCGGGGAAGGGAAAAAGTGCTCTTTTACTGATGTTTTGGTGGCACTGAAAAGTACCGTTGTTATCGGGGCCCCGCCCTCCAGCGGGGAAAGAGCAAGTTTCCTCTTCTCCGGATGGCCTGTCTCAGGGACGCTTCGCGGTCCGTTTACCGGACTTAACGGCGCCCTGGGCAGGAGGGGCTGCCTGCTTTCGAGGTGAACGCCGCGCCCGCTTGGCCGGAGGCGCAGGCGGGGGCGGGGCAGCACTCGTTGGCGGGCGCCCTCGGCGAGGAACAGCGGAGGTGGATGGCTCGGCGGGCGGAGCGGGCTTACGGCCACGCCGATAGATGACATTGCCCATCGCATCCGACTGCTCTTTCACCGCCTTGAATTCCTGGGTGAATTCACCGACGGTGTCGCCGAACAGGCCAGCCTGGGATATGGGCGAGTCAAGAAAGCGAACTTTGTCAACGTCGCGCATATCGGCCAGGTTTAGCCAGAGGTGGCGTTCCTGAACCACAAGTGTGGACATCGTCCTCCCCAGCGCACACGCGGCGGACTTAGTAGTCCGAAGAGCATAGTCGGTCGCGGTGCGCAGCTCATGTAATAAGCTTGGGTTGGACCCGCCCTCGTGCAGCTCGGCCAGCGCCTGCGCTTGGTAGCGCTGGTAGGTGGCCATCGCGTGCAAAGCAGAAGCAGCCTGGCCCGCAGCCTTATAAGCTCTGGCTCCGAGGGAGGCAGACAACCTACAGGCTTTGGACGGGAGGCGGGGCAAACCCCGCCACGTAGAGGCGCCGCGCGGACAAAGATTGACCGCGATAGCGCGCTCCACTGACGGGATCGCCTCATACCCCCTGGCAGCTCCGCCGTCAAGGGCGGTGAGGGCGGAGGCACTCGCAGCACGGGCAGAGAAAGGTGCCCTCCAGGACTGCGTGAGCCTACTGTGCACTTCCGGGAAGAAGGGGACGAGAGGCTTCGAAGGCTTCGCCTTCTGGTCCTCTACGTAGCACCCATCTAGTCGGTCCGGCCGCGGAGCTGGGGGATAAACCATCTCCAACCCCACGGCCGAAGCAGCCCGGGAAAGCACGGCTAACATGTCCGCTTCAGGATCCGATTTGACAGCGCTCACCTGCCCGGAGGGGGCGAGCGGGTCCGGATCTTCGTCGGACAGTGAAAGCCCACCCTCCGATGCCGCGGAGGACATCTGATCTCCGGTGTCAGCGAGTGTGAGAGCTACCATCTGGTTAGACGGATCACTCTCACCACCCGAAGCTTGGATGGAGCGCCGTGAGGAGCGAGAGGTCCGCGAGCCCGTGGGCGGCGGATTAGCTCCCGCTGAAACCCTCAGATCTGCCCGAGCGCCCGCTGCTTTTTTAGAACAGGAGGCAACTGGGGTGGCTCGCTCTCTTGCGAAAGTTAGCCGCGATCTTAGCTGTGCAACGGTCATGGCATCGCAATGACGACATGAACCGCCCGCGAGCACCGCATTAACATGCTGGACCCCCAAACATGCAATGCAGTGATCGTGTCCATCATCCGGAGACAGGAAACCCCCGCATCCAGAAACGCACAGTCGGAGCGCCATCCTGAAAAGGACGTGCTGCACGACTGTGTTGCTCTTTTAGGAAAGTTGCAACTATACGCACCGCTCTGGAGGACCGGACCCAAAGAACCGCAGGCAAGGGAGTAACCCAGCTCGACCGTCTGCCACCGCGAAGACCCACTCTGGACCGGGAGACACACTCGTTCGCTCTGAAGTGCTGATCAGCAAGAGGAACCCTCATCGACTCACTCAGAAAGGATCTGAAGCGAAAAGGATGGCGTCTGCTGGCTTCAGGTGTGCTTATATGCTGAGATGATTGCAGATGTCGCACACCTGCGCAAGCTTACGCTGCCAATTAATTTCATTCATTGGCCCGTTCAATACTCTCCAGATAAGCGGCTTCTGATCCGAATCCTCCCATTCATGGCACTGAAGTTCCCCAACCGAAGGGGAACATAACTGTTTTTGTTCTTCTTACTACTAAAACTGATACTAGTACTACTACTACTAATAATGTTTAGAAAAATATCTAAAAAGAAAATCAGCAAAGTTTAATGACTGCCGAAAGACAAGACTGGAGTATTGATTTCGAAAAAAAAAAAAAATAAAAATAAATAATAATAATAATAATAATAATATATATATATATATATATATATATATATATATATATATATATATATATATATATATATATGTATATATAAATATATACACACACACACACACACACACACACACACACACACACACACACACACACACACACACATATATATACATATACATATATATATATATATATATATATATATATATATATATATATATATATATATATATATATATACACACACACACACATATATATATATATATATATATATATATACATATATATATATATATATATATATATATATATATATATATATATATATATATATACACACACGCACGCACGCACACACACAATACATTTTTACTGTATTTTAAATTAAATAAATGGAGCTTTGATGAACATTTTTACTTTTAATGGTAATGCTGTTGATTCAACTTCTTGCTTAAATGACAAATAACCAATCTGTAAGTGTCTGGAAGTGGTGTTTAAGCATGCACAAACACTGTCACATTACTAAAAGCAGTGATCCCTGACCCATAAGAGTTCTTATGTCCATTAACAGCTATCCTAAAAGCCTAGTCCTCCAATCCAGGCACTTACAGAGTAATCTGTGCTGCTGAAACGATAAACCCACACCTCCAGGGCTTGAAGTAGAAACTGACTTTCATAACCCCTGGCACTTGCAACCAGTGACAAAACTCTTGCTTGCTATTCAAACAAAGAAGTTCAGATTTGAACAAGAGAAAAAAGAGAAAGTCTTAAGACACTGAGCAGTCATGCTTCAGATTACTCAATCTACATTTCAAAACCTACTCTCTTAAAGAAAAAAAAACAAGTTGAACCTGCCTGGAACAACCCAGAAACCCAATTCTACTACATGCTCCTCTTAACAAACACACGCTGTAGCTAGTAATACAGGAATGTGTTGTTGTATTTGTTGAGGAAATTCTTTCATGAGTACCTGTTCAGCCTGAGTAAGTACAGATGAATGTATTATGCATTCGGTATTCACAAAACCACACCGGTTTGTATCAGATTGCATTTAAAAACTTCTGGATTAGTCTTTTATATGGAAGTCTTTAGAGGGAGCTCAGAAGAAAGCAAAAGAGTAACACATGGTCTTTTAGGACTTACATAAATTAAAATAGTATACTGAATGTTATAATCTGTGGTAAAAATAAGAATTAATCACTTTTTATTGTTTCAGTTTGCAATGAAATGGGATAACAAAACAGGACATTCAGACTTCCCAGTTTGACAGATTTTTCTTGCAAAATCAAATGGATATGACGAAAAGTGATTTATAAATACAAAGGCTTACATATAGCTATATTAACTTGATTTAAATAGAATAAAATAATTTCCAAAAAAAGTAGAAATGTTACCATAAAATAGAAATGTTTGAAAGACATTGAGCTCTGACTGGTTTAAAAACATAAACTTCTGGTTTAAAGAACAGCCCACAATGCAGCTTGTGAATTTACTTCAGGAAATGGTCTAACATCTAGGCAAAGAGTGGAAAGCTAAAATAAAATGTGTGTGCGTGTGTCTGTGTATGTGTGTGTATATATATATATATATATATATATATATATATATATATATATATATATATATATATATATATATATATATATATAAAGAGTTTAGATACAAAAACATCTAAGTGCTATCTTAAATATGAGCAACTTTCTCAGGCTCCTGGGCTTATAGGTTTAGTAATTTCACTTTTATGGAAAACAATTGGTTCTTTTCATTTAATCTGAAGTAAAATAACTGATTACAAACCTAGAAGGCTAAGAAAAAATGCTAATTTTAGATGAAAATTTCAAATGGCACTTAAAGTTTCAGAATTAGGGATTTCCAGATCCAATCACGTGATTGGAAATCGGGGCTGACCATGCGGTTTGAGACTCGATCAAAATCGCACGTTTCCCGATCAGTACTCGAATAGTAAATATAGTTGAATTCAGAATTATTAGCTCCCCTGAACTATTAGCCCTCCTGTTTATTTTTTTCCCAATTTCTGTTTAACAGAGAGAAGATTTTTTTAAACACATTTATAAACACAACAATTTTAATAACTCATTTCTAATAACTGATTTATTTTATCTTATCTTTGCCATGATGACAGTAAATAATATTTGACTAGATATTTTTCAAAAAACTTCAATACAGCTTAAAGTGACATTTAAAGGTATAACTAGGTTAATTAAATTAAATAGGCAGGTTAGGGTAATTAAGCAAGTTATTGTATAATGATGGTTTGTTCTGTATAATGTAAAAATATAGCTTAAAGGGGACTAATACATTTGACCTTAAAATGTTTTTTTTTTTTTTTTTTATAAAAACTGCTTTTATTCTAGCCGAAATAAAACAAGTAAGATTTTGTCCAGAAGAAAAAATATTATCAGACATACTGTGAAAATTTCTTTGCTATGTTGAACGTCATTTGGGAAATATTAAAAAAAGAAAAAATATTCAAAGGGGGGCTAATAATTTTGACTTCAACTGTACATATTGTCATTATTTTTTAACACATTTTCAGACAGAAACGCATGTGGCATGACATCACTTTGTTGCAGATATGCTATTGGTTAAATGCTGGCAAAGTAGAACACAAAAGCAGCTTTGTCTGCAGTCTGAAGGTATTGTTGATGATGACAACATTACCATAACAAATTGTGAGATGAGTAAACTTGGAATTGCCTGCCAGTTTTTTTAATTTGAGGTGCTATTTGTTTTTACAGTATAATAGATTTACTGTTGCACTGAAGTCCAAAATTTATGTTATTTGTTACTTGATTTTTTAAGCTACCTTGCAGAAGTGCTCTGTTTGTTAACAAAGTTGTTAAATGTTAAAATAAGGTAATTTAAATAAAAAATAAGGAACATCCTGGATCTGTTTCTTCACTCTTCTTTATTCTATATGTATTTTAAAAGTATCAGATTGGGTTTTAGTATAGGTAGATATTCAAACTCAAATGACTCGAGGGCAAAAAAAAACAAAAAACAGATCAGAACATTTTTATTCTGAGCTCTTCATATATATTCTGTATGTATAGTGACATTTTTTGATTAATATTTTAAAACTGTTCATTTTTTTCCGAGTTTTGATGCCTAATGTTGTATACAGTTTAGAAAAAAAGGTAAAAGTAGAAGTTATATAGAGTTGAAGTCAGAATTATTAGCCCCTCTAAATTATTAGAGCTCCTGTTTATTTTTGTTTCCCAATTTCTGTTGAACAGAGTTTTCAACACATTTCTTAACATAATAGTTTTAATAACTCATTTCTAATTTTGTCCTTAAAACAGTGTTTAAAAAAATTAATAACTGCTTTTATTCTAGCCGAAATATAACAAATAAAACTTTGTCCAGAAGAAAAAATACATACTGTGATAATGTCCTTGCTCTGTTTAACATAGTTTGGGAAATATATAAAAAAAAAAAAAAAAAAAAAAAAAAAAAACAAAGGGGGGCTAATAATTCTGACTTCAACTGTATATATATATATATTGAAAAATTTTTATGTGATAAAATGTGACTGTCATTTTATTTTTTATAAAAAAAATGTTCCAAAACCACAGGTTTACTTGCAGGCCTTTTTCCAACTCTGACTAAAAGGCTGATTTTCCATGGCCTTAATTGAAAACAGGGCATATTATTTTTTGCAAAATATTCAAATAGTTTGATCTTGAATATATTCAATATATATATTCATATGTTATATAAATTTAATTGCTATTTTAAAAGCAACAATGGATATTTAACCCAAACTTTAAAATGAAAAAAAAAAAAAAAACACAAGTACCCAGTCTTTGAAGTGGTCAATTTGGTCAACAATAGGCAAATTGTAAGGAAAATATCATAAACGTGAAATGAAATTAAGAAATTATGAATATAATTCCAAAAAATAATTTTAAGAAACTAAAATTTAAAAATGAAAAACAAACCTTTCAGATATTCCATGTATGTAAAAAAAACAACAACTGACTTTCAATGTCTGGAAAAGACCTTTTAAAATTCCATGACATTCGAGAACTTGCATGACTTGAGGGAATGTGTGTTTCTTGTGTGTCACATGTTATTTTACAATCTGAATAACATGTTATTCAATTATTTTCTGTAAAGGAAGGACAGGCCAAAATGGATATTACAACAGAAACTTACTGCAAGTCCCGGTATATAGTCTTTGAAAACACATAGAGGGACTTCCATCCTCCGGAACCCACGTAGAAAATGAGAATGGACGGTAGAACCTGCCACCAAGGTAAGCCGATGAACAGCCGGAGAACAAAGAGAAGGGCCGTGGCACACGCCAACCGCAACATCCTAACACACAAACAACACACCCGTCAATCATTCGTTTCACCACTTGACTATTGCATTAACATTTTTTTTGGACCTGTGTGATAGAAGTCTAAAAACACCTTGTTCAATGATAAAAGTTATAATGTAATCACTATCAACCTGACAATTAGAAAAGGTTGAAAGATTCAAAGATGAACTCAAGATAAGCTTCTTAATCATATCAAGAACAGATAGCTGTCATAGAAATCTTTGTCCTTTGAAATGTATGTTAAAGGTCTAGGCCTCAGTATTGAAATGTTCTATGGGAAAAGTCTGTTTTTTTTATTAATACTGACACTTTTACATTTGAACTTATGGCTGAGAGATTTGACAGAGATCTTATATTGCGATAGAAGTCATCTTATATCCTGGTTAGGCCTGTCAGATGGATGGGATGTCAAAAAAATCTTAAAACGAAAAATTAATTTTTGTGAAATAAAAATAAATTTGAGGAATAAAATTTTAAAAAGTGCAAAGAGAAAATTAAGTTTTGAGAAATAAAAAAGAAACTTGAGAAACAAAAAAAGAAGTGCAAATAAAACTCAAGCAGTAAAAAAAACAACAACCCATTAGTAATTTTAAAAAGTATATATACAAGTATATATACTTAATCTTTGCCATAAAAGTTATGTTACTGTACATACACACGCATGGCTGATAAAAGTGCTCATTTTAGAAGAAATTTTCAGATTCAGGCATTTAGAGGTTTTTACATCTGAACTCTTCACGCACGCACGCACGCACGCACCCACACACGTTTTCGCCTTTACAAAACCCGTCCAGTCAATTGAAACGCTCATTTTGATTTGTTTTTTTTAGAAAACCGTGAGTTTGCGATGCTGTTTTCACTTTGCACTTCATGTTTCTGCATGTTTCACTTTGTGGCCCTGATTTGACAAGGGGGCAGAATAAAGAGAACATTAGCGTTTAATGCAGGCCCTTTTGTAAAAGCAATTCTATAAAAAATGTTTTGTATATACACTATATAGTTTATTTATTTATTTTTGCACATATGTATATATATATATATATATATATATATATATATATATATATATATATATATATATATAATTTTATTTTTTATAATTTTTTTACAGCTTTTTTAGTAGTTCTTTTTTTGTTTGCAAATTTATTTTTCATTCATCAAAACTTTAATTTCCCTCTGCAGTTATTTATTTCTCAAAAATGAATTTTTGCTTTGCAGTTTTTGGAGATTTACATTTATTTTTTTCCTCAATACTTTATTTTTTTGCAAATTTTTCTTTTATTTTGCAAGTACATATGGCCCTAGATTGACTCCATACTGTCCCAATATCTTTTTTTAGTTTAATGGTATATTGCACCAAAATATATTGTGATAAATGATATTATTGTCATTTTAAGACCATTTTATGACACTCATTATATTATGCCAGAATGACATAATGATAGTATCATAATGCAAGTACACTCTTCCAAAAAACACAGCATATTTTATTCTTAAGAACACTTTATTTAATTATAGTCATTTAATTAATTTTTTAATTAGGCACTGGAATCAGAATGTGAAAACGCATGTCCTAAACAATCAAACAAACAAACAAACAAATAAATAAATAAATATTAACAAAAAAGTGCAATGTAAAATAGTTACAAAATAGACTGCGATATCTGGTACCAGATCTACTTTTAGTCGTCAGACACCCACATGATGAAATATACTATAGTAATTTATAGTAAATACTCTAGTTTTTGTTAACATGCTGACACTGATACCTTCAACAGAGATAGAGATGTTGCAAATATGTTGCTGATACTGGATTTTAAGTATGGGCCATATATATTGCATCACCAAAAATGATTGAGGTCAAGTCTACGTGTTGAGCAACAAGCTGATATAATGATTATTGTGACAGGTCTAATCCTGATAACAACATATCACAAAATAGTATCATTTGTGTAAATTTAATTAATAAGTTTATATACATTGATCACATGTAAAAAAACAAAAAGTATATATGCAGATAGTTACTCATTCATATGTGATCATATGTACAGTAGACATCCCTGTAATGGTGTGTATTGTGCTTATATAAATTATGAAAGTATTAACATAAACAATGTATTTTGTGACACCACAGCATAATATGAAATAGACATTATTATTTTGTCCATATGATGTATATCGTCATATTGCACAGCCTTACTTGAAGTTAAATCCTGCTGCTATAAAACAATTTTATTTTATATTTTATTAAAAGTGCAGCACGGTGGCTCAGTGGTTAGCTGTTGCCATACAGCAAGGTCAATAGTTCGAGTCCCGACTGGGCATTTCTGTGTGGAGTTTGCATGTTTTCCCCCTGTTGGCATGGGTTTCATCCAGGATCAAAAGAAGAAACTAGTGTACGAGTGTGTACATGAATGAGTGTTTCTGGGTGTTTCTCAGTACTGGGTTGTGGCTGGAAGGGCATCTGCTGTGTAAAACATATGCTGGAATAGTTGACGGTTCATTTCACTGTGGCGACCCCTGATAAACAAGGGACTAGGTCGAAGAAAAATGAATGTATAAATGAATGAATATAATTAATATAATGTTATAATTATGCATTATTATTAAGGATAACACTTTATTTATGCACATCTGTCTCACAATAATATTAATGATTAATATAATATGAATAATATAAATGAATAAAAGTGAACAAATGCAGACAATATTTTCTTTTAAATCATTTAAGAGTTAAGTATTCACTTTGTATTATCCAAATTAGGGTTGTAACGGTATGAATTTTTTACGGTATGATAATCGTCTAAAACAATACCACGGTTTGACGGTTTCGCGGTATACGGTATTAAATAGTAATTCTCATAGCAAAGACCCTGAAAAGAATAAGAACACGTTTTCTGACTGAACAAAGGTTTTATTTCAACAAACTTTTAAAAGAACCATTTTAATAGAACTATAGAAATCTTTTATAAAAATAAACTGAAAAATCTCCCATTTTAATAAATTAAATTAGAAGGAATAAACAAGCAAGGTCTTTTAAGATTAGACAAAAATAAACTTAAACTGTCCTTCCTTATAAGCAGGATAAATGGGAGACCAAAAGTGCAATACCAAGTTTATGGCTGTAAACATGTATTTAAAGCGTGATTTCAGAAAAAAAAAAAAACTTCTTTGATTTTCTACTTAATAATAATAATAATAATAATAAAAATAATCTACAATATATCTTGGATGCACTGAGTGTGAGTAAATAAACCTCATGAAGTAAAGTGAATTTTACTTTTAAAATGATTCATTAAAAGCCACTGTAGCGTTTCTAGGCCTCCTTTGCACTAAAACACTTGTAAAGTAACTAGGGTAGATTGAATGTCAGTGACCGAAGGTAACAGAGCTATCTGATCTGTACTATGGTTTCCGTCAGCTCATCTGAACGCAGTAGAAGCTTACACTTGCTAAATTACACCAGTCATTCTTGCTCTCTCTTGTGTTGCCTATATGAAGGAGAATGAGCCGAGCTGTCACTTTAAAATAATTATTTAATTTGCAGTCTTCTATTGCAATATATTGAAGTGATCTACATTTGTATTCTAACATTAAGTCACACTATAGGGCTGGGCGATTAATCGAAAAGTAATTGAATTCGAAATTCACAATCTATAATCGTTTAAAATTTTCCGGGTCATTTATTTCAATTACTTTCCCTACCGCATGGAGTCACGTGACCTGGCTCTGTTTACACTTCTGCGTTGAGTGAAGCCTTCACGTGATCGCTTACCCCTCATGTGACTGACGGCAACCTTCTCAAATAAATGTAACTACATGTTGCGAAGATGTATGGCGCAAGCTCTGTGATCGGTCAGCTTGGTAACAATGACGAGTATGGGCCACGCAGCAAGGGCAAAAAAATAAAATCTAAAATAAATTTTAAAATCATTAATCATAATTGAGTTAAAATTATATTAATCGAAATAATTAATCTCGATTAATAACATTAATCGAGAGTATTAATCTTATATTTTGATTTTAGGCCAAATCGCCCAGCCCTAAATGGCCAAAACCATAATCGTACAAACAAATTATGGCAATAGACTATTGAAAAATTATTCATTGGATTTACTTTAAGGTAAGTGGTTGCAAACAATTTATATGGGCTGAATTTAAACAAACAAATTAAATTTAGTAATGTTCAACTCAATTTATTTGTTTAAAAAAAAAAAGTTAATCCAATAAAAAAAATAAATTTCAGTGCACATAAATAATCCATAATACTCTGCAAAATACAATTAAGCCTGGTTATTAACCATACGTTTAGGACTTTTTTATTTGAATTGTATGAATCTGAATATATTTATTTTTGAAGTATTCACATTTTGTTTTACAAACTTTAAGGTGATTTTAAACAGCACAGAAAATCTTAAAATCACAAAGTCGTTAAAAGTGCAATTAAATTATCCATAGTATTTTATTTTCTGGTTTAAATATATAAACATTCAAGACATTCACTTGAGATTAGGGCTGCACAACATATCGTTTCAGCATCGATATCGCAATGTGTGCATCCGCAATAGTCACATGGCACGATCTTCAATATTGAGTTGGGATTATGTTGTAATTTATTATAATCAATGCACGGCGATGTGAGGGTGCAGTGGGTAGCATGTTCGCCTCACAGCAAAAAGGTCACTGGTTCGAGCCTCGGCTGGGTCAGTTAGCATTTCTGTGTGGAGTTTGAATGTTCTCCCTGCGTTTGTGTGGGTTTATTACGGGTGCTCCAGTTTCCCCCACAGTCCAAAGACATGCGGTACAGGTGACTTGGGTAGGCTAGATTGTCTGTAGTGTATGAGTGTGAATGTGTGTGTGTGGATGTTTCCTAGAAATGGGTTGCAGCTGGAACAGCATCCGGTGCGTAAAAACGTGCTGGATAAGTTGGCGGTTCATTCCGCGGTGGCGACCCCGAATTAATAAAGGGACTAAGCCGAAATGAAAATGAATTAATGAAAAATCAATGCAGAGTTGAATTATAATGAAGTAAAATGTTAGTTCACCCAAAAGTTTTACTTTACTCACTATTTCAAATGTTTATGAGTTTCTTTTTTATGATGAACACAAAAAGAAGATATTTTAATAACTCAAACATTTAAAACATCACTACCTGAATACTGTTACTGTCCAGAAAACTATAATTCACTTTTTTATCTTTGCTATATTTTATTTATCTATGCTTGTAATTTATTTGTTTTATATGGCAATGTCAGATTTTTCCAATATCGTGCAGCCCTACTTGAGATTCAAAATTAACTAAAAAAAAAAAAAACTATGCTTAAAATAAGAATAAATATCTGTCAATGTGGTTTTAAAAATACATTTTCTGTTGAATCAAGTTGATTTTTGAGCGCACTGTGAAATATTTGTTTGGATTTTAGCAATGAGCTTTCTTCATTTTGAACAATTTCACATAAAATAAGACATTGTGTCTCACATAATCTTTCAAGACAAATTTATTGATTTAAGAATCTTTTGAAATAAAAACAAGATAAAATAGGGAAAAAATGTGATAAACTAATAAAAAAGGTGTGATAAACGTTATTTCCATATTATATCTTGCATTTGGCAGCTGACTTATTAAAAACTTTGATTGACTAAAGACAAAACAAAAGATTGTAACAAAACTGAATATTAAATCTATAAGCATTTCGAAAAATTATTCATTAAATTCTCGCAATTTGGTCATACACATTTATTAGAACTTTGGTGTTCTTATCTATTACACAAAATTGACATATATTAATATGATGATGATGATTATTATTATTATTATATTAATAGTCTTATTGTGACATTTTACCTTATATGTATCAACACTTCAATAAACTGTGTTTGAGTGGAAATATACCAAAGGTTAAATAATAACTGACAACAGAGGTAAAAGGCCACTGGTGTAAAAATGTGGCAACTAGTCCCGGTCAAATGAACAGATACGTAAACAATCCGCCGTTTCACACTTTCTCAATCTATTGACGGACAGAAATGACGGCCATACGTCATCATCCTCATCATCATCGTACTTTTCGCTGCAGCTGGGAAATCCTACAGTGTGCGACGCGTCTATATGTGTCCTGAAAGATGTTGAGGAGAATTTAAATGTCTGTTCAGACCTTTAACCGCATGACGACGCGAGACAAAATGATGACAGACGTGCTGTGGGTGCGGATGGATATTAAAGCAATGCAGAAGCCAGCATCATCCTATTCATCTTCCACCTCATCATCATCATCATCATCAGGCGAGGGTTACCGCAGAGACCTGATTTGTTGCTCAAGCCCGGAAATCTGAGAGCACATTGGATGTACGGCACTGTTGGGACTCGTGTGCGCGACTCGGCTCATTCGAGCACTTAAGATTCAGTACTCTGATTCAGTGATTCATATGTGCCATCACGCGGTGGCAGCATTACATGTTGATGTTTTGAACCCGATTATGCTTTATTGACAATAAGTAATTATACAACGTTTATTTCCTCAGACGAAGATATTTCAGCACAATTTGTAAAGACAACGTTAGTTTTATCTGAAGTACAGTGCTTAGCATAATGGAGTACACCCAATTTTGAAAATGTATATTTGTATCCATTTCTTAGTGAATATATGCAAAGCATTTTGGTGCATTAATCAAAACAGATTTATTAAACAGATATACATATTAAAATAATGTTTTATTCACCAAACATATTCACAAATGAAAACATACTACAATTAAACTAAAGCAAAAAAAAAAATAAATAAATAAAAAAAAACAAACTACAACATTTTTAAAGTTTTTTTGCTTCTCTTGAATTTTGCTCTTTTTTTTATAATTGTATTTAATATTTTTCTATAACATTGTACATTTGGTTGTACTAGTTTTTTGACCGTTATCATAAGTTATTTTGTTAGATAAACTCCAGATTTGGCTTCCGTACTGACTAAACTAAAGTATATGTACAAATATATAATTGTAAAGCTTCATATTAAAAATGTGAATTTAAAACAGATTTGTGAGGGGTGTACTGAGCACTTTATATTTGATATAGTGCATTAATGCCTACCCACTTTTTTTCAGCAGTATTTTTTTTTTCTAAATATTTAAAAGGTTTTTGATACAGCATCAAAAACTATGGAACAACCCAATTAGGTATGAGGTGAATAAAGTGAATTACAATATTACAAACATTGTTTTTTTTTTTTTTACAATAAAAAAGTGATGAAAATTAGACCAAAATAGATTTTATGATAGAAAGCTGCAAATGACACAATAAAATTAAATATAACGCAGAAATATTACATTAATCGCTTAACGATTTTGGTTGCATGTATAGAAATATTACACAAGGCTAAATGCTAAAGATTTTTTTTCGAACATCCCAGTTAAAAAAGACTTTCATTTGCCCTATCAAAAAATAATTAAAATTAAATACATTCAATATTACAATAATAATAATTTAGTTTGAATATTTCTTTTTGTAATTTCTAAATAAATCCATTCACAAACTCTATAACCCTTACCAAGAATAGAACAAAACATAGCTGTCTGTTACTTCAGTCTACAATAATAATGATTTATTAATAATAATATAGGTCAGGTCAGTATCATCATAAGTAAATAAATGTAGAACTTTTAAGCAAATGTTAATTAAAAGCTTTTTTTAAATAAAAAGTTTAAAGCTATATCGAGATGAATTGCTGTCGATTGTATGGGTGTAAATGGCCAGAGTGGGTTGCTATACATGAACACAGAAAAATTAAGACCTGTTGAAAAAATATGTAAGACCTACAACACGTCAGTAGATTTAAGACTTTTTAAAGCCTAAAATTTAGCTTTTAGAGATTTAAGACATTTTAAGACCCTGTAGACACCCTGTTCAGAGACCTAAAAGTTAACGTTAGCCTATTTTCTGGTAATTGGGAGTTTAACATATTCAGAAATGTTTCCCAGCTCATTGCGCCTAAGAGTTCAGGATTCAGGTCGATTTGTGAACGAATCCATTCGCTTTAATGACTCGGTTGAAAAGATCCGACTCAAAAGAATGCTTCGCTCGCGAATCGGACATCACTACAGCAATGCAGTACACTGAGCTTCACTCTACTGTTACAATCACAAAACACGTTGTATGAAATTCAACTCGTACAGTCAGGCAATCAATTATATTATGCGTTTATACGATCGGTTATATTTGCTATGCGTGTTTCATACTGAAAAGGCCAGTGCGCATGAATGACATCCTATTTCCCTTTAGCTGGATTATGAGCAATTACACTGCTACACATGACACGGCATCCATCGGCAAACATAAGCAGAACACAATGCATATTGACGCTATAGTAAAATCAGTAAATTCATCTTTAACAAGCAGCTGACAGCTCGCTATCATGACGATTAATGATACAGGAGATTCCGGAAATGACTAATGGCTAAAATATTTGAAATGTTGGTGTTTGTGGTCCGGGAAATACCTCGATTTTGGTCTTCGCTGTCACAATAACGTGTGTATTATGGCAGAAGGGGAACCTGTTCCGTACGATCCCACCTTGATCGGCTTAAGCGAAACCTCCACCGTTTACCTGCGCTGATACACACGCGCCGGTGTGTAACGGCCACTCGCCCGCCTTTTACCTATTTCCGCGGCTCCTATGGTAGACTTTGCTCCCGTTTATTTCATTTTTTCACTCTTATCTGTTATCGCTTCATTGTGGGGATAGCTTGTAGCGCTGGTAATTCCAATGACCTTATAATTTTCTTACTTGCGCCCGCCTCCTCGCTATTCGCCGGTGCTGTGTGTACACATTGAATGACAGCGGTTTAAACCAATCGTGCTCTCAGAGCGCAGCCTTTTCGCTGTTGAAAGGCGGGGCTTAAAGTCCTGTCAAGGAAATGTGGCCCAGCCAGCGAATCATCACGACAGTTTCCACCCGGTAGTTGCAAAGCAGCTCTGCGGGACCATGAGGCATGATGGAGGAGGAGAACGAGAGCTATTGTCAGACATCTGTCCATCTGCAAGCCATTGTACTGGCAAAGACAGCTGTTTGTGAAAATTAAAAGAACGTAATGCACATGATAATACTAATGTTTAAGGAGACAGGATTTTTACTGAAATATATAGCAAAAGGACACGAGACTGTTGGTTTCATTCAAAATGCATGAATTGCAAACATTTCTATTTTAGTTTGAAGTATGTATTTTTATTTCTGTGAAATTATTTTGACTATACTCCTGATTGCATGTAGCATTCGATACAAGTTAATTCACAAAAACAAACTGTGTATAATCGCTTATCTAAATGTAGCTCCTAAAACAACTTACCTATGTAGCTGACGTCACAAACCCCATTTATTTTTTAGCCCCCTCCTAATAGTTTGCATTTTAATGTTAACATGATTTGCCTAACAAATTACTTTCCACTGTGTTTCTTTGTACTGGTCACAACATTCATATATTTCTTTTAGAATGGTCGATGAAAATCATGTGAGATAACAGTAACAAAAATTGATTTCATGTGGTATAAACACTTCACTGTGGATATCATGTTAGACAGCACCAGTGGTGGAAAGTCATGAAAAATCGTACTCAAGTAAAAGTATAATTACTTACTTAATAATGTAGTGCAAGTAGAGTAAAAGTATCTGCTGTAACTATTACTCAACGTATGAGTAAAAAGTAGCCCTTTAAGAAGTATTACACTGTGAAAAGGTGATGTTTTTACATGCAATTTATGCATGTGTGTGTGTAAACGTAACATTTTGTAGTGCATTGAGATACTGTTTAAGAGTATTTGACGATTTCAGTCATTGTACAGTAAACATTCGCCACCATCAATGACATTCAGTTTAAACAGTCATTGCGTGTAAAGATTTTGGACATCATCTTCCTGGATACTTTCCAAACATATCTTCAAATTGTTCATAATAATGAAAAATTATTATTATTTGATAGGACTGGAATCAAAGAATTGATTTAATAATTTGTTTATCCCCATAGACAAGAAAAAAATTAAGTAATTACGCAGGTTGAAATAAAGTAGTGGAGTAAAAGTAGCGATATTGCACTAAAAGTGTATTCAAGGGAAAGTAAAAGTACACATTTTAAAACTACTTAGTAAATTACAAATCCTAAGAACAAAAAACTCAAGTACAGTAATTGGAGTATTTATAATTTGTTACTGGACAGCACAAATCAGTTTACAACTGTATAGTGATACGTACATTATCTACTATCAGCAAAGCAGATTTTTTTATCTATGCAATCCAAAAATATTGAGACACAGGCCATAATTTATCTATCATAACTAGCTTATGGTGTACTTAGTTCACCTTTAGCACAGCTGGGACAGCTACGCAACATAACACATTAAGCAACCTCACAAATACTGCTTAAATTTATTTAATTAACTTTCAAATAAATGCATTTATTGGTAAAACAAAAATAATAATAACAATAATAAAGCAGAATTTATGACACAGTACTCCCTAAAGGAACAGTTCACCCATAAATGAACCTTTCATCATTGTGCCAAATCTGACTTCCTTTCATTTGGAGAGCCCAAAATGAGACGTTTCGAAAAATGTTCATGTTGCTCTTTTCCTTACAACGCGAGCATCTTCAAAGCTACATGTCATCTCATTTTGGATTTCAAATCAAAATAAAAGGTAAGGAATTCATGACAGACATTGAATTTTTAAACAAACTGTTCCTCTAATTCACCAGATTTGGATGACAACACAATGGCCGTAGACACCGGTTCATACACAATAATCCTGAGTGCATGATAACACGTCAACACAATATGAGGAAAACGATGCTCAGAGAAAAATGTCAAACCAATTCTTATCACAGTGTTAACAAAAGACCTTTCTATTTCTTTGAAGGTTTGTATGTAAAATTAAATCAGAGTTATTTCAGACAGAAACTTCTTAATTAGGCTCATTCAGCCCAATAGCATGAAGAAAACACTGGTGTGTTCTGTATAAATACAAAGATATAACACTAACAGTATTATGAGGCCCTTCCAATATCTGTCAGTCATCCAACTCAAGGCCAAAGTGACTGTACAAGTCTCGTGTGGTCACTCCACGCAGGCCGGCTGTAGGAAACACAGAGAGACAGTTGTCTTTATCAATGGTCACATGGGGAAAAATGACCCCCTCCAGCCCTCAGAGCAGCTGAAGTCACTGTGAGGCCGGAGAAACTCAGCATGCTGGGAGTCTAAAAGGGTCCATTATCTTACAGAATGCAGCGGTAATACCAGAGGATGCCATTATCATAATCTTGACACTGGTGAGAAATGCAGAGCGAGCGTACGGAGGCTGTAACCCACTTAGATGAGTGTGATGGCAGAAGTGTGTAGGCCACAAGTGTTTATGGAGAGGAGGTTATTGTGGTATGAATGTCTGGTAGCAGACTGGCAAAAAACACCTTTTAAAATGTATTATTAAAGGCATCACGTCTTACCTAGTCTGCCCAGTAGAGTTTGTCCAATGTCTTTGATGTCATTGTATTCATGCAGCAGGTCGATGTGCTGATCCAGCTCTTGTACAACAAATCCTCTACAAACAAAACCACACAGCAACGCTAGCTCAGTTTAATCTGCCAGTAAACCAATAGTGGGACAATAATGCAACTAAAAATAAGCAATCTTAAAATGGACATATTTTACATTTAAGATATTTTTTAGCTATTATCTTAAAAGGAAACAAAACTAAATATATACAAAAAACCTGCTATCATAAAAGGTCCCATGAAATTAAAATAAACTTTTTAGATGTTAGTATCAGTATTGTTAGCTTGTTGGATATCTATAAGCTAATGTGCTCCAAAACAGTGCCAAAATTCGCATTTAGAAGATATAAAACTGATATAAACATGTAAAGCATAGATCTCAAACTCAATTCCTGTAGGGCCGCAGCTCTGCACAGTTTTGCTCCAACCATAATCAAACACAGCTGATCCAGTGTTCAAAAAAGTCCTGAACACTTTGATTAGTTGCATTAGCTGTGTTAGATTAGGATTGGAGCAAAACTGTTCAGAGCTGTGGCCCTCAAGGCATTGAGTTTGAGATCTATCATGTAAAGCTTCTGCCTGAAGCTGCGGTCACACTGCACTTTTCTCCTCATAGACTTCCATTCATACGCATGCGAATGAGTCAGACCGGAAACGCAAGCACCTACGACAGGTTTTCCAGGTTGCTGCAATGCAGAGTTTAAGCTTGATGAACTCTGACTTGCGAAATACCATCACTTGACTACATGAGACCAACTGAGGATCAAAACATGACCTCTCTGTACAGGAATTTAAAATATGGACCAATCACTCACTTTTTTAATGTCTAATCATCTTGTTCAATCCCACCCCTTTTCGCAGAGCCGTATGACATAATTTTGTAAGCTCAAACTCAAGTGTGACTGCGGCATAAATGGATTTTTTTTTCATGTCACCCCATACTTCAGTTTTTCATCAAATCACGACCAATCAAATGCTCTCTAGAGTCTGATATGTCCCTTCCCTCTTAAGACGCTTCACATTTGATGCGCTTGAGCTCAATCACTCTCACTGGCAAAGCGGTGATAAACCAAAAGGCTATTGACTGTTTTATAAAAAGGGGAGGAGCTACACTATGTCCCGCCCTGCAAATTTAAATGCACATTTAAAAGCACTTCATGGGACCTTTAAAGTCCCCATGAACCAGAAAGATGCAATAATTTTTTTTTTCTTATTGTGACGCAGAGAAACAGAATATTAAATGCGTAAAGAGTAGGTGTGTTTTTTCTACTACTGGCTGATCGGATATAGTAAAGTAGGCATTTCATTCAGAAAGATCAGGAAAAGAGTTATTACAAACAAACAGACTCCTCCTCCTCCTCCTCACCATTTCTGTTTGTTGTCAAAACTGACAGCTTGGTTAAATATGTAAGCTATGGCTAATTCCTAAGATAAACGTAATAGACCCTTTTCACACTTCCGGGCTTCTCAGTAGAGGAAGTCATCATAGTTGGGAAAACTTAGAGCGCAGTGAATGGGAGAATTCAACAAATAATTTTTTTTACAATCTTATTTGCTTAAATAATAAAAGAAAAACGCCACGATGATGTTATAAAGACTTTCAGACAGAGGAAAAAAATTGCGTGAGACTGATGACGGCAGTCAGAGGAGTGAATAACGTCAAATTTGCTGTCCTGTCTCATAGACGCTGCATTAAAACCCCCTCGCACAAGCGGTAATTAGTTTTTTTGTCATTTGAAGCAAAGATGATATACTACATACATAAATACATGTAAATTTTCATACATTTAAAAAAAAATAAAACTATTAAAAGATTTTAAGATGCTGATGACCGTTAAACGCGTCATAACAGGCTTGTGAAAAGGGTCCATCTGACAATTTAATTGAAAAATAAAAGCATTTTTAGATTTCAATTAAAGATTAAAAAGGCCAATTTTTTTTCTTAATGACATGCATAGATGAATTGTTCACCACAAAACTAGATACAAAAATTCACAAAATCATATGCTTAGTTTTGACTTCTTAGCCACTTTAAGAACACTTGAAATAAAGAACATTTTAAGCTAGGGATAGTTCACAGACAATATACATTTGCTGTTAATTCACTCAGGCCATCCAATATGTACAGTAAAGCAAGCAGTTTTTTATTCAGCAGAACAATTTTTTATTTCTTGCTTAAATTGTGGTTCTTTGCCATTTAAAATTCATGATACATGTATATACACACACACACACACACACACACACACACATACATACACACACACATACACACACACATATATATATATATATATATATATATATATATATATATATATATATATATATGTGTGTGTGTGTGTGTGTGTGTGTGTGTGTGTGTGTGTATTTGTTTTTTTTAAGATATATGAATAATTAAGATATATGAATAACAAACTTTGCACAAAATTCTTCAGATCAGTGAGTGTTGTTAAAATATTTATATTATTTATTAATAGTTATTCTAATGTTTTGTTTAGAAAAATGTGTAGGTTTGCATCCGGACCAACAGTTTTGCTTCATAAGTCCTCAGTGTATCCTCAGGAGTCATGGGTATTAATTAAGGCTGTTTCTCAATTCCAAGAACGCAGAGAACGGACTCGCGTTCTTGTGGAGACCGGTCTTTCTAAGTGACCGCAGAATAACGAACTTGGGAGACCACGAGAACAGAGAATGCGTCCTGTGAGAAATGAGATGCTGCGTTCTGGTTTTTCCTGATGGTCACATGACCTTCACAAGTTTTTTTATGGAAAATAATTTAGACATTACAGTATTTATACAACAATTTATTGTTTTTCCCCTTTTCACAATATATACTTTGCATAAAGACCTTACAAATATATACATCGCACAATACAAATAAAACTTAAATACAAATTTCAGCAAATAAACACCCTTAATGTGTTTATGCCTTTATAAAGATTTTCATGGTAATGTTTACTTTCACCGTCTCATTTAGGAAAACTCCTGCCTGGTAAATAAGTTATATCTCTGAACTTTAATATTAAATCTAAATTAAATGCTTCCCACCTCCTTTATTCAGCCGCAATGACTTCTGGGACTTCTCAAGCGAGTTTTCCACTTAAGTCTGCATCGGTGCGTCTTTAATATCAAGGACACATCTGGGAATTTTCACGCACCCTCCTGTCTTGCGGTCTTGAGTTTTGGAGCTGAACTTTGGCAGTTGATGTTGACGTTACACGAGAACACATAGATGCAAGAATGCTGAAGAACGCATATTGAGAAACAGCCTAAGTTTTGCATGTACACATATTTTTTGGATGTTTAAGTGGCAGTAGCTGTTGACTTTCGCCATTTTAAGAATCGCAAGGACCAAGGTTTCAACAAAAAAAACTAAACAAAAAAAAAACATTTTTATTGGAATACTGAAAAAAATTTAATTCAGAAATATCAGATGGCCGAGGTGAGTAAATTAACTGCAAATTTTCAGTGTGAAACGGAAGTTGCTGCGGATGTTTATTTAAGTATGATGAGGTACTTTCAATTGAAATGGAATTGAGTGGGGGGCAAGACTTTCTTTTAAACTCCTCCTCACATGTTTCACTTGTAGAAAAAATAAAGTTGAGGAGGCAAATGGTCAGATTTTGATTAAAGGTTACCAAAACAAACCTTTTTTTTATTAAGTAGATTAACTTGCAGGGTTCACATTAAAACTAACAATGTATGCTAGCAAAATCAACATTGTAAAGTGGATTTCGTACTTTAAAGGTCCTGTGAAGTGCTTTGAAATAGGCATTTTTATATTTTTTCATTCATTTTCTTGTCGGCTTAGTCCCTTTATTAATCCGGGGTCGCCACAGCAGAATGAACCGCCAACGTATCCAGCAAGTTTTTACGCAGTGGATGCCCTTCCAGCCGCAACCCATCTCTGGGAAACATCCGCACACACATTCACACACACACTCATACACTATGGTCAATTTAGCCTACCCAATTCACCAGTACCACATGTCTTTGGACTGTGGGGGAAACCGGAGCACCCGGAGGAAACCCACACGAACGCAAACTCCACACAGAAACGCCAACTGAGCCGAGGCTCCAGCGACCTTCTTGCTTTAAGGCGACAGCACTATCTACTGCGCCACTGCTTCACCCTTTTTTATATTTATGTTTAACGTAATCTCAAACGAAACAAGATGGGAAAAGAAGATAGAGTGGGGCATATTGTAGTTCCTACCTTTTTAAAAAAACAGCCAATAATGTTTATTTTTATCACCGCTCTGCCAGTGACAGTGGTTGAGATCAATGAAAAGCAAATGAGAAGCTTCTTAAAGGGGGTGGGGCATGTCAAACCCTAGAGGGCATTTTAATGGTCAAGAAGATTTGATGTGAATCTGTAGTATGAGGTGACAAAAGCGTTTATCCATTAAGATGGAAGTTACAAACTACAAACTTTACATGTTTCTATCATTTTTATTTCTTCTAAACGCAAATTTTGTTACTGTTTTGGAGCACACTAGCTTATAGATATCCTAAAAGCTAACAATACTGATACTAACATCTAAAAACTTTATTTTAATTACATGGGACCTTCAAGAGTGAACACAACAATATATCTAGCATCTAGAATTGCTGAAGTTCTCTTCGACTGTAATTTGCTTTGTACAAAAGCGTCTGCTAAATGAACAATTGTACATGTAATCTTTTTACACCTACTCTTTTTCCAGTGAGGCAATCTCTGAATCCAGACAATCCTGTGTTTTCTTGAGCTCTTTCACTTCTTCCTCAAGACAAACAGGAGATTTCACCATACTAGGCTTCAGTACCTATCATAACAAACCAATCACAACTTATCCATATGCATATCGACTATAACTCACATTGCACACTCTTCAAAGATCACACATGATTTGTAGAAATTCAATTCAAATGAATACTGTTTTTTAATAGTTGTAGACATTGTATCATAGACTACTAATATGTCAAAATTACAATATCAATATTTATTAATTTTCTAAAAACATTTGACTCAATCAATAAACTTTACATACTGGAGATTTAAAACCTGAGTTGACGCTCCTAGAGTTACATCTGGATTCTGAAAGTCTGTAAGGAATAAACAAACATTACTAGTTATGCTTTCACTAAACAGACTTGTATTGAATGTTTGTTTTTCTATTGATTTAAACGCAAGAATACAGTTATACATAAAACAGTATACAAGAGAAATAACAGAAATTACATTTAACTCAAGCATAGTTATCATCTACATTAAGTATTTTTAGATGTCTTAAAAGCTTAAATATTACCTTGTATTGAAGTCAGGGAATCATTTCAAAAAATTAGATCAATAAAAAAAAGGAGTTTACAGGATAATACATTTACGATTTTTGGTTTGTGAATGTGGGACTTTTCAAATAACATGAAGTTTCATCAAATCAAATTTAAGACTTTTAAGGCCGGGCTAAACAATAATGACTATTTCTAACGGCCTGGTTGGGCCAATGGACTTTTTTTTTTTTTGCTTGCCACAAAAAAAAAAAATCTAATGTAATTATTTCTTAGTGACATACTTTAATGTGTCAAAAGAAAAAAAAGTTGCAAACACCATTTTCAACATACTAGATTTTTTTTTTTTTTAGATGACAGGTTTAACATTGTTCAAATAAGGGTTCATACACATTTGTACTTCTAAAATTCCATGACATTTCATGCCTTTTCCAAGATTTTTAAGAGCAATTTCATATTCTAATGCACAGGTGTCAAACTCCAAAAGGGCCGCAGCTCTGCGCAGTTTAGTTTCAACCATAATTAAACACACCTGATCAAACTTATTGAGTCCTTCAGGCTTGTTTGAAACCTACAGGTAAGTGTGTTGGAGCAGGGTTGGAATTAAACTGTGCAGGGCTTCGGCCCTCCAGGAATTGAGTTTGACACCCCTGTTCTAATGTTTCATATAATGTCTACGCATAGGTGGTTATTAATACGAAAAACAGTGCACATTCAAATTTCTTTCAGCCTGTCAGAAAACATGCAACAATCGATTTGGTTTAAATGTTATTATATCTATGTAAATTTTATTTAAACAATGCTTACACCACACTAATGATGTGAGAGCATGTTTTTGGCCAAGGACAGAAAAGTAAATACAACTACCATATATTCATGTACTGTATACAGATATTTGTTAAACTAATTTTCATGACTTTTCCAAAACTTTTGTGGGTTTTTTCTGTTTTTCCAAAACCTTTCCAGGTTTTCCATGACCGTATTTAAAGAGTTCAGATGCGAAAACCTCTAAGTGTCGTTTAAAATGTTCATCAAAAATAAACATTTGTTGTCGGCCTCCTTTGTTTATGTTGAGATATTTCACTTTTCACAAGACCTTTACACAGAAGCCTGATAAAAATGCTCATTTTAGAGAAAACTTGCAGGCGGCATTTAGGGTTTTTTGCATCTGAACTCTTTATTACATCAATAATCAAATATATTTGTTGGCTTTTGGTCCAAATTAATTGAGTATAACTTCTATTCAACCTAATGCATTATAAAACCTTAAGTTTCATGCCTATTTATAAATATTATGTCTACTTGCCCTTACTGTAAATATTTTTGTATGAAAGGAAGATAACGTAAAGCAATTTATGGCTATGTTATTATCATGAGGAACTGTGTAATTGTTTTCAGTTTTCTTTCTCTGATTTTATTAAGATGGGTTATTGGTGATTGGATGGATGTCGGAATAACCTAGCTTTACTTAAACAGAGGAAAATGAAGACCTGTTTAAAATTATTTAAGACATACAACACAATATTTCAGTGAATTTAAGATTTATTAAAAGCATAAAACGCTGAAATTTAAGAGATTTTAAGACTTTTTAATAACGTGACCCCGCGGATACTCTGTTTAAATGTTGCAGTTTGTTTACCTTCTTTTTGAAGACACGCCCCCTTGACGTGGCGTAACTTTGACGTGCGCATCATCGCTAACGGGTTGGGTGTTCATTTGTAGTTCTGCTGTCTCGTTCATTTCTTTCTACTGAGAATAAAGATAAAAATGAAAACATATGATTTACATGACCTCTAAGCTCTTAATGAGGCGCTCTTGAGCAGTGAACCGTCCCGCGCAGTTTCTGATGAAGAAATTCCCGCCTTGCTGCGTGTACTTGCGTCATCATACGTACTAATTCTGATTGGTTCGTACTGGTGTGAGCCTTTTGATTGGTGCATTGATGCTCTTCCGGTGCACCGCAGCTTGGTTGGGTAAAGTAAAAGTCTAGATGGGATGCAGCTGCGGAAACTCCATAAGGGATACTCAAATCAATAAAGCATAATTTTTGTGACACTGTACAATAATAATTAATAGTCTTACATTACTGTGAGGTTTAGGGTTAGGTGGAGTCAGACGTTAATAAATTACGATCTGAATGGTAATTTTATAAATAATATGAATAATACTCGGTATAATTACTTTTTTTACATTGCACTGATGGTAAATTATGCTATTTGTTAGAGATATGATAAACAGCGCTAATAACATATTTTATGTTGCAAATCAATAAAACAAACCCTACATCAAACGGCGGCTTGTAGTGCAATCACAAAGCAGTTTTATATTTAATCGGTAGATGGCGGCATTTTATAAGTTATGGCAAAACATCAACCAGTCTCATGAGATATTAAGATTAGGTTTTATAGATTTATTTGAGCGTTTATTATTATTAGCGTTTAGAGATTAAATAACAACAGATAAGTAATTTAAAATGACCAGAAAACTGCTTTAATGTAAAATAAAAAAAACGTAAATAAAGAGCCTAGATTTTATAAATATTGATTTAAAAATATATTATAATTATTAATGCATATATGAAGAGTTCAGATGCAAAAACCTCTAAGTGCCGTCTGAAATTTCCATTAAAAACGAACATTTTTCACAGCCTCCTTTCTTTATGTTGAGATATTTCAATTTAAAGACCAGGAAATTGACTTTTTTTTCCATAAAAGTGGTATTACTGAACATACACACAGGAGCCTGATAAAAATACAAATTTTAGAGGAAAATATCAGAAGCCATTTAGAGGTTTTTGTATCTGAACTCTTAATATATATATATACAGTTGAAGTCAGAATTATTAGCCCCCTTTTGATTTCTTTTTCTTTTTTAAATATTTCCCAAATGATGTTTGACAAAGCAAGGAAATTTTCACAGTATGTCTGATAATATTTTTTTCTTCTAGAAAAAGTCGTATTTGTTTTAATTTGGCTAGAATAAAAGCAGTTTTGATTTTTTTAAAAACAATTTTTGGGACAAAATTATTAGCCCTTTTTAAGCTAATTTTTTTTTTCGATAGTCAACAGAACAAACCATCATTATAGAATAACTTGCTACCCTAACCTGCCTAGTTCACCTTATTAACCTAGTTAAGCCTTTAAATGTCACTTTAAGCTGTACAGAAGTGTCTTGAAAAATATCTAGTAAAATATTATTTACTGTCATCATGGCAATATATATATGTGTGTGTGTGTGTGAGTGTGTGTGTGTACAGTTAAAGTCAGAATTATTAGCCCCCTTGAATTATTAGCTTGACAGTAATGACAGTAAATAATATTTGACTAGATGTTTTTCAAGTTACTTAAGACACATTTAAAGGCTTAACTAGGTTAATTAGGTTAACTATGCAAGTTAGGTATATATATATATATATATATATATATATATATATATATATATATATATATATATGAGCATTATCACACTCGTAGCAGTGCGTTATGGCTGTATATCGACACTGGTGGGAGGTGTGCCAGTGCCGATATACAGCCATATCGCACTGCTATGAGTGTGATATTGCATTTATACAACAGTTTGACGGCATAATTATGTATATAAAAACAAAATCAAACATGGAGAGTCTCAAAAACTCTTTTGTATGAGGAACTACTTTCTTCCGCATTGGATTCAAATCATAAGCTGACAGTTGAGCAAGCTAAGCAAGCATCTTTTAAACTTTAGATCTGTAGTGTCTGCTTTTTGCTGGCTCTATGTGGGCGGAGTAATACACAAAGGGTAAAGAGGCTGTATGGGTGCTGATATTACTTAAATATATCACGGCTATCAGCCAATCAGATTCGAAAACCCGACAAAACTGTTGTATATATATATATATATATATATATATATATATATATATATATATATATATATATATATATATATATATATATATATATGTGTGTGTGTGTGTGTGTGTGTGTGTGTGTGTGTGTGTGTGTGTGTGTAATAATTTATTTTATTTTTTTAAATACAGTGAATGTTTACCTTACATTGTTAAAATGTCATAAACAAAATCTGTATAATGTTCATATTCTGGGTCCATTTGAATTTTTATTTTATAAAACAGTCAATCTCTATTTCAAATAAACTTTATTAAATCTGATCGCAACAAAATAAATGTATTCTTAATCATAAGTGAATGTGAAAAAAATAATCCAATGTTTTGAATTTTGCCATGTTTTTTAGTTTATGTCTTAACTGTTTGATTTTTTTAAAAAGTAGGATTTTTTAGAAAATTGTAATTATTCATGAACTATACAAAGACAAGAAAAATATGATTCAAAATATTTTTTTCAGATCTGACGAGTGAATGTATTTAATATATTATGAAATAAAAGAAAATGTTAATCTGGGATTTGATGATCAGTGTGGAATGGCCAAAATACAGTTCAATTTATTTTAATTTATATTTAATAATTGTTCAGAACAATCAAAATTGTAACATTTTAACAAAACATCAAAACAACATTAGTGCTATTCTGAAAAGTTTTCATACTGGAATGAGTAGATTTTTAAAATATCCATTTAAAGCTTTTCACGCAGCAGTGATTTGTAAATAGATTTACAAAACAAAATTCAGTCCAAAAACTGTGATGTAGTGTTGTGACATAACTTCAAAGATAATGTTACAAGTAGTCATTTTGGTCTTTTAGGTAATTCTGTTCGGGTGGAGGCAGACATGGTGCAATGCAATCTGAGCTGCTTACAATGCTTTTTATTGTGCTCACCTAACCCTACTCCCCACAGTACATCGTGTCTGACATTGCATCTCTGACATATGCATTGTGCAATCTCAGCTTGCATCATCAAGGCTGCATCCAGAAACTACAAACTAACCAATGGCTTTGTGCAAGCGCTTGAGCATATCTGGCATTTTATGGGCTACATAGTAGACTCAGGTTTAATTATTTGTACAGATTACGTTTATTTATTTATTCATTTAAATTATTTTGCAAACACAAGGAAAACATGCAAACTCCTGATAGAAATGCCAACTGGCCCAACCGGGACTCGAACCAGTGACCTTCTTGCTGTGAGGCGACAGTGCTAACCACTGAGCCACCAATTAACAGTCATATATTTAATAATTCTAAACAGGCTTTCTAAAAAAATACAAAAAGCATAAAAAGTTTCGATATTCAGACTGAAAAGTGTCTTTATTATGTATATACTGTACTGTAAGTCCACTGAACAGTGTTTGGATGCTGATGAGGACGTGACCTCAGCCCTCATGAGACTGATGATGTCTCTTTCTAAATCACTGCACACAATTAAAAAGTAATTTGATTAACAAACTGTTTAATGTGGAAGGACAATATCTTAGTCAGTACAGCTGCAGGAAACAGAGACTGTAACCTTCAGACAGAGTTACAGAAATAAAACAATAAATAAAATGGCATAACGCTGGTGTTGCTTATGAAAGAGCGGTGAGTGTACTTCATGGGATTGATGGGATGATGCAATCCTCTTCCTAAAGTGTGTGGACTGAGATGTTACATGTTTCAAGAGAAGGAGAAATGTGTTTAGGGTTTTAAAGTCTCTTGATGTTAAAGGGTTCACCTAAACATTTACTCTGCCTCCACTTGTTCCAGAGATGTTTGAGGTTCTTTCTTCTGTTGAACGTAAAATAGATTTTGAAGAATGTTTGAAACTAGTCATTGACATCTATTGTAGGAAATAGATACGGTAACAATTTATTTTGATGGTCCATTTGAGTGTTAGTAGACTGTCTGCTTAATATCTGTTGATACTGCTGCTAAACAAAAGTTTACCTGACTATAAGTAGGGCCACACGGAATCTGTGCGTGCAGAATTCCGCAGATTTTCTGCAGAATTCCACAGATTTCAGCAGATTTTTATCCCATCATTAAATCTGTTTATTTACTTGAGTAAATGTGTAAATGTAAATTTATTCAGTTTTTATTCAGTAATTTATTACTTTTTATTTCATATATTAAGGTTTTAGTTATGATACTCCGCTGGATACTCCCAAAATAATTCAGCAGAAATATGCAGATTTTTACCAAAATTCTCTGCAGAAATAGCAAAAAACGTCCGCAGATTCCGTCTGGCCCTGACTATAAGAAACTTACAAGTACATGCCAACTTACACTAACACAAACCCCAACCTAAAAGTCCACTCATAGTCTAATGAGAATTAGTTGGCATGTAGATGGAATGTAACTTAAATTCAACAAACGGACCATCAAAATAAAGTGTGTCCAAAGATACTATGGAAGTCAAATGGCGCCAGATTTTTTAACATTCTTCAAAATACCCTTTGTGTTCAACAGAAAAAGAAACTCATAAAATTTTGGAACCACCTTTCAATCTTTCGGAAGTCTTTCAGTCATCAAGATGATATGGACATTAGAAGATAAAATGCTTGAAATAAAATAAATTAAATTAATGCAATTATAAACTAAATAAAATATATAATTCTAAACAAATATATTTAATTATATTAAATAAGTTTTTGTTATAAACTATATCAAATATATAAATAACCTGAAATATTTTAATCTGACTGTTAAAAAATATTTGTGGTTTTCATTTAGTTTAACATGATTCTATAATGGGTGATGCAGTGGCGGAAGTTAGTGCTGTCACCTCACAGCAAGAAGTTCTAATAACTGATTTATATTATTTTTGCCATGATGACTGTAAATAATATTTGACCAGCTCTTTTTCAAGACACTTCTATACAGCTATAAGTGACATTTAAAGGCTTAACTAGGTTAATAGGTTGACTAAGCAGGTTAGGGTAATTAGACAAGTTATCGTGTAACAATGGTTTGTTCTGTAGACTATCGGGAAAAAAATGCTAATACTTTTCACCTTAAAATGGTGTTTAAAAAATTAATAACTGCTTTTTATCTAGCTAAAATAAAATAAATAAGACTTTCCCCAGAAGAAAAAATATTATCAGACATACTGTGAAAATTTTCTTGCTCTGTTAAACATCATTTAGGAAAAAATTTTAAAAGAAAAAAAAATCAAAGGGGAGCTAACAATTCTGATTGCAACTGTATAATTTCTAATTTATAATTATTGTCCATGTTTTGCTAATAAAAGATTTTCCCCTTTTGAATAGGATGAAATATGTTAGCGTGTTCATTCGTGTGTGCATTTGTGTACTGTTTTAGGTGGTTTACAAGGTTAACAAATTTGTATAATGACATGGGTATGAACTGTGTATATTACACTTGTTGAGGTTATTTACAAGGACACAAATTTGTATAACGATTTGGGTATTGTATATTTCGTCACCTTGGAATTATAAGGTTCTCTCTGCGTTCTGAATGATTTTGAGATATTGAGCTTCAAAGTTTTTGCATTCCATATCTTAAAGTCTTAAAATGTAAACAACTTATAAATATATATATAAACATCCCATAATTTAAATAAGTTGTCATTTAATAAGAATATTAGAATAACTCAAATTTGACAAAAATGTCAGGACTTTATAATTCTAAGGTGACAATTTTTTAAGGTGGTTTGTGAAGACATCCCATATGTCCTTATAAAACAAAAAATATTAAACAACGTTCATGTTCTTAATGTGATTGGGTTTAGGGGTAGGGTTAGGTTAAGTGTTTTTTTTTTTTTAAATATAAATTACATTACATTACATGGTGGCGCAGTTGTGCAGTGGGTAGCTCATTGCCTCTCAGCAAGAAAGTCACAGGTTTGAGCCTCGGCCGGGTCAGTTGACATTTCTGTGTGGAGTTGCATGCTCTCCCCGTGTTGGCGCGGGTTTCCTACAGGCGCTGTGGTTTCCCCCACAGTTCGAAGACATGTGCTATAGATGAATTGGGTAAGCTAAACTGGCCGTAGTGTATAAGTGTGAATGAGTGTGAATGGGTGTTTCCCAGAGATAGATAGGTTGCAGCTGGAAGGGTATCTGCTGCGTAAAACATATGCTGGATAAATTGGCAAGTCATTCCGCTGTGGCGACCCCAGATTAATAAAGGGACTAAGCTGATAATAAAATAAATGAAATTACATGAAAGGAGAGTGCTCATTAACCATCAAAACGTGTGTGTGTGTGTGTGTGTGTGTGTGTGTGTGTTTAAAAATACATTTCACAACACCTTGCACTAGTTTATGATGTAACATACTGTATCTGATACATGGTTTCTAATCTAAACAAATGCAACTAATCACAACACCTACCTTTACTACTGTATGCTGCAGATTTATCTTGCTTGTGGCTCCTGAGAATCTGAGTCAGCACCTCACACATTTACATTACGTGATAAATATCTGATCAGATTTTACAATCTGACACCAAAAATATTTTGTGATCTTGACTATTTCAAGAGGCGTCTGTTTATGGTTGAATGAGCAAGCAGTGTGTCAAACAAAGAGGGGTTTAAATAAATACATAAAATGAGTTCATTCTTTCGGCACTATTGAGTCATGTTTATTTATTCTCTCACCAACAAAGAGCTGGAGGACAGTGAGTAAGATGAAAAATCCTTCTCTATTGCTCTAGATTTCAATCAAAAAGCCTGCACACAACATAGAAATTATGCATTACAGTTGAATGATTGTGTCTTTTTATGTCTGCAGAATAGCAAAACTACTCTACGGTCTGCTAACTCGACCGTAAGAAAGGCTTTCAAAGTCATTCACAACAATTATTATATCTATAAAGATTACTATAGACCATTTTGGGGGATGTAAACAATAACAACAGTCCTAATGTATTTCCTGTTTTAGATCTTTTATTTTTAAAGCTCCCGAGAATCCAGAAAGCTTCACATGTTGATACTTTTTAAATGACCGCCATGTTAACATTATGACTGAATCGTCTCTTGTTACAGTTCTTAAAAAGTTTTAAGACAAGAAAGAACTGTTCATGGACCAATGATTTCGCCATATTGAAATGGTCTATAACCATCAGAGCAAGATAATGGTAGCTTTATTATAGTTCTAGTCATGTCAAGAAGTCAAAAGTCAAATTGTAATAAATGTTTTAGGAAATTAACGTCCTATTAAAAAAAAAAAAAACTTTTAAAATGAAATCAATCGATGTGATGACTCAGAGATCACTCTGTAATGTTTTGTTAAAGTTTTTCAGTTTAGAATTTGTCTGTTTCTTCAGTTCCGTTCATTACCAGTATTGCCTGGTTCGCATATTTTCTGACTGGGTTCACCTGTGCCTTGTTTACACTGTAAATGATTTCTGTTTCAATTTCTTAACAGTTTATAAGCTGTGCACAGTGTATTACTGTATATAATTTTGTTTTCACAGTATAATAATGTATTCTCAACATTTCCACACTGTGTACATTACATGATTATATATGATACAGTTGATTCTTTTAATGAATTCTGGGACAAAAAACAAAACCATTCACTGTGCATCTAAATACATTTCTTCAAATGAACGTGAAAAAACTCCACACACACTTTTGCAGGTAAAACTTGACTAAAAACACTAAAAAAAATAACTCATTAAATGAAATCAATTTAATTGAGGGCAGGATTTCCATCCAATAAATTTGTTTAGCACCAACTCAAAAAACTAATTACAAAACTAAATATAATTGAGTTGGTCTAACATGAGTTTATAAAATAAAAGTTTAAATAGATTTGTATGTTTATTGAACTCAAACTCAAAGCTTTGGTAATATCATGTATATATATTATGTGCTATATATTTCGAAGCTTCTAAGTTTTAATTAAATTATTTTAAGCATATTTTATGAGTTACATATACAGTTGATTGAGACTGATCTCAGAACTAATTTTAGGACAGTTTTTGCTCACTGAGCAAAGCAACAAACTGCAATTTTGCTGATAAAGCTGCCAACACCCAAGAGATGGATGCTTCTGCAAGGGGGTGATTTCAAAACTCAAAGCATTGCATGAAACTCTTCTAAATCTTCAAGTGAAGATTAAACTCTAACAAGTCTTTCTATTATCTTTAAACAACTTTTATTTCCCTCTCTTCAATACCATGCAAAACATGCTGGGAACTACAAATGCTCTAAAGAGGTAGTTGGACCAACACAATTCCTTCATGTCATCCAACACAAAACTCTTAAGTTGACGTAACGGCTTACAAATTTAAGTGGATTGAACAAAAAATAAATAAATAAACTGGCTCAATAAATTACAAGAATTACAAGAATACACAGCTAGTCTGAACAAGCAGCAGTAATAATTTTTTGGAGTGTAGTCAAAAACATTCTTTTAAAATATTTTAAAGAAGACTGGGTGATCCTTGGTGATCTTGGTTTCCAACCAAGGCTGCATTAGAGCTCATTTGATAGCACATATTCTGTCCTGTCATTACATCTCTGACGACCTGGAAGTGCTTCGACATCAATGAGTGATAAATCTTCATATTGTCATGCATACAAGAATTCTGTAAGTATCTTTTAATGTTAGTTTGTATTTAGCAGCGACTGTTTAAAAAATTAAGTATTAAAATTGAGTAACGTTTTAGTGATGCTGTGCACAGAAAGGTTGTGATGATTTAATTTGATGAAATGCCACTGGAGAGGTGCCGAGCTAATCACAGACATTCATTCATTAATTTATTTTCTTTTCGGCTTAGTCCCTTTATTAATCTGGGGTCACCACAGTGCAATGAAATGGCAACTTTTCCAGCATATGTTTTATGCAGCGGATGCCCCTCCAGCCGCAACCCATCTCTGGGAAACAACCATACACACTCATATACTATATGGACAATTTAGCCTACCCAATTCACCTGTACTGCATGTCTTTGGACTGTGGGGGAAACCGGAGCACCTGAAGGAAACCCACGTGAACACAGGGAGAACGTGCAAACTCCACACAGAGACGCCGACTGACACAGCCAAGGCATAAACCTGCGACCTTCTTGCTGTGAGGCGACCTACCTACAGCGCCACCGTGTTGCCCTAATCACAAACAAATTAAGTGAATTATTTTCCATTTCTTATAGCATTACCATAATAGTTCTGTCTTGTTTGTAGTGTGATCAACGTTTTCACTAAGTATAGACATGTTCATGAAAATATAATGATATTTTGACAAATTGAAGGAAATGACTCAACAAAGATTTGGTTATCTCACTGAATAAGACTCAAACGTCATTAATAAGATCCAAACTTGCCATCACTACAGCATATTAAAAAACACTAATGCGAATTGACTACGAAACGTTACCACAAACATTTCATGAAGTAGGCTAGTTCCTTATTCCCTTATTACTTCATGTATATTAATAATATTGTGTGTGTAAAGCTGTTGTGGTTGTGTTGTCCAGTTCTAATTTTTAATGTAATACTGTATTACTTTGATTACAAAAAATAAATAAATACAAAATCACTCCATTAATGCCTAATAAGATGCATACTGTAAAGCAGTAGAGTTCAGTACATTCATTCATTAATTTTCTTGTCGGCTTAGTCCCTTTATTAATACGAGGTCGTCACAGGAGAATGAACCGCCAACTTATCCAGCACGTTTTTATGCAGTGGATGCCTTTCCAGCCGCAACCCATCTCTAGGAAACATCCACACACACACTTATACACTATGGACAATTTAGCCTACCCAATTTACCTGTACCGCATGCCTTTGGACTGTGGGGGAAACAGGAGCACCCGGAGGAAACCCACGAAAACACAGGGAGAACTTACAAACAGAAACACCATCTGAGCCGAGGTTCGAACCAGCGACCCGGTGACCTTCTTGTTGTGAGACAACAGCACTACCTACCGCACCACTATATTGCCCCTAGTTCAGTACAGTTCCACATAAATAAATGGTCATATATGTTTGTACATATGTAGGCTATATAAGATTGTTTAGGATATATTTTTAAGGAAATTGTGTTTGTTAATACATGCTGGAATATAACTTATGAAGGTCATAACAACAAAATGTTGCTAATAAAATCACCTTGTGTGTGTTTTTTTCTTTCCAGGGTATCCTCAGGATCCTCCAAATGAAATTCAAGGCTTTTTAAGACCTTTTTAATGCCATTTCAAATAAAATACAATGCCAACTTCGTACCCATTCCGACAGAAATATAAGGGGAAAAATGTTAAATCTGTATAAAGATTAAACCCAAGAAAATAATTATGTACAAGTGACTACTTGAATTAAATAAAACATTTTATTTAAATTTTCAGTTATATTCAATACATATGCAACAGTGTGGTCCTCCACCCAATAGCGAATATGAAGGTCCAACTAAAGGGCAAACATGACCACAAACCCGTTGGCTTTATTGACCTGGTCAGTCAGTTCTTTAGTTATAAAAGGATCTGAATAAAGTGATATATATGCAGTTTTGTTTCTTCCGCACAAGAATGTAGCTGCAACCTCAGAGTCAGGAAACATGGTTTTGAAAACCTCTGTAATGTTTTCATTAAGCCAAAGAGTGGTGCTCAGACATTGTTTTAAGCACCCACATCACATCTTCCTGCAGAGTTAGTGTTGAGCCACAGTAAGATAGGATGTTCCTTGGCTGTGGTGACAGTGTAGGGCAAGCTGCTTTAAAATTGTAGTGAGCTAAGCTATTAGCTACTCTACTTAAGTTTGCGCTGCGAGACATCACTGCAGATGACACCAAGTATTACTACATAGTGGCTTCGCTTAGCAGCTCCACAATGTCGCGAGTAGTGTATTCTGAGTTCAGTAAGTTGGTGAATTCTATGGACACTGGCCATACCGGTTGCCTTCTCTTTATTACTGATGACATATCAGGGAACAATTTCCTCTCACAGGTAAGCGTACTTCCGGCTAGCCCTTTTGATATGTGTTCCGACAATCAAAAACCCTTGCTAGAGGCGGCCAATGGCAGCAAAATCCCAACATTTGTTAGGCGCCAGCTTAAGCTGTATTTCAATGGCAAACGTTTTACTTGGGATTTTCTTGTAGCTAAGGTAGTTTAGCCTTTGCTTGGGACTGATTTTCTTTGTGCACACGGTTTGTCGGTGGATGTGCAAAACCGCTGTTTAGTTGATGCAAAAGATTTCAATTCTTTTCCATGCTCACTAAGCGCGTTTCCAACCACAACCTTGTTTAATGCTTCAGAGAGTAGTTGTGAGTTTTTACAAATGCTCGCTGAGTTTTCTGATATCGCTCAGCCGACCTTTTCCACAGCAACTACTAAACACAGCATAGAACATCACATTTCTACGACAGGTCCACCTGTACACGCACGCGCTCGTCGCCTTGACTAATCTAAATTAGCTGCTGCTAAAGCAGAGTTCGCTTACATGGAAGAATTGGGTATCGTACGCTGTTCGAATAGTCCATGGGCGTCTCCCTTTCACCTAATGACAGTTACCGTCCATGTGGCGATTATCGCAGACTGAATGATGTCACAATTCCCGATCGTTACACTGTACCGAATTTGCAAGATTTTAGCTGGCAAAAGCATTTTTTTCCAAAATTGACCTTGTGCGGGGTTACCACCAAATGCCCGTTCACCCGAATGACCCAAAAACTGCCGTGGTCATCCAGTTTGTGTTATTCGAGTTTTTGCGTATGCCGTTTGGTCTGAAAAATGCTGCTCAAACATTTCAGAGACTCATGGACTCTGTGTTGCAGGATCTGGATTTCCTTTTTGTCTACTTAGACGACATATCGGTCACGAGTACATCCAAGTAAGAGCATTTGTTGCATTTACGTTCTCTTTTCGAGCGCCTCAGCAGCCGCGGTCTTATAATTAATCATGCCAAATACCAATTCAGCCATTCGTCTATCGACTTTCTAGGGCACAGGATTACCAGCGAAGCCGCATTCCCATTGCCATCAAGGGTGGCTGCAGTTACGGAATTTCCATTGCCGCATACGATTAAAGCTCTCCAGGAATTCCTAGGAATGGTCAATTTCTACCACAGATTTATTCCTAGGGCAGCTAAGAGTTAATGGGTTCTCTATTTAAGGCTCTTCAGAGCGGCACTCCTCGTCAAATACTTAGTCTTAAGTTAAATACTTAAGTTAATACTTGATCGGATGAGATGATTGGTGCTTTTGAAAGCACTAAACGAGCTCTAGCTAATGCAGTCATGTTGGTGCATCTGCTGCCTGACATGCCAATCGCTGCCTCTGACCGTGGGCACGGTCCAGGAATAGTTGGTGCATGGACAATGGAAACCTCTTGCTTTCTTTAGTCGTCAACTTCGTACTAACAAGAAGAAATACAGCACATTCGATCGGGAGTTGCTTGGACTCTACCTTGCTATTCGCCATTTTCGTTTTTTTTTATTGAAAGTTGGCCCTTCACCACATTTGTTGATCAGAAACCATTGACATTTGCAATGTCAAAAGTGTCAGAGCCCTGGTCTGCTCGCCAACAGCGCCATTTGGCTTACATTTCTGAATTTACTACCGATATTCAGCATATTGCAGGGAAATCTAATGTGGTAGCGGATTGCCTTTCTCGGCCAAGTTCTAATGTGGTACACTTGGGGTTCAATTACTCCAGCTTGACTGCAGACCAGAGTTTTGACCCAGATGTCCAGTCTTTACAAACAGGGACCACATGCCTCAAATTGGACGATGTTGCATTTGAGGAGGCCGGTGTGTCTCTTCTTTGTGAAGTTTCATAGTGACATCCTCGTCCTATTGTCCCTAGGAACTGGAGACGGCATGTTTTTGACATACTTCATGGTTTGTTTCACCCAGGCGGTAAAGCCTCCCAACGATTGTTGGCTTCGAAGTTTGTCTGGCCAGACCTTAAAAAAGATGTGCGAAATTGGTCTGTTACATGCATCACTTGTCAAAAAGCAAAAGTGCAGCGTCATTTTAAACCACTATTGGCGCGGTTTGAGGTGCCGGAGCATCGTTTTGACCAGGTAAACATTGATCTTGTTGGTCCTCTATCTCGGGGGTAAGCTCACCTGCTTACGATGGTGGACTGGACTACTAGGTGGCCAGAAGTCATGCCCTTAGCGTCAACATCAACTGGGGATATTACACGTGCACATTTGAGCTTTGAGCAGCTGTTGCATGTAATCTGGGTGTTAAGCTTCATCACACTACGGCTTATCATCCTCAAGCGAATGGCCTGTGTGAACAGTTACCGTTCGAGCGAGCTGCCCTGAAGGATGACAACTGGTGTGACAAACTCCCTTGGGTTTTGCTTGGGCTTCGAACAGCCCCCAAAGAGGATCTCCAGGTTTCTTATGCGGAACTTGTGTATGGGCAGACACTTCGAGTGCCTGGCGATTTTGTCCCTAATGTCAGCACTCCATGGTCTGGATCGCAACACCCTCCCATTTTGCAAAGTCCTGCCTCCTCTTTTGCTCCAATGCCTACTTCTCAGCATGGACTTCACAAGACCTGGGTTCCGGATGAGCTGTCTTCTGCGAAATTTGTGTTTGTTCGACATGATGCACACAGAGGTCGTCTGAAACCACCGTACGATGAGCCATTCTGAGTTCTACAATCTACGGATAAGACATTCAGTATTGATGGTGGGGGGAGGTCAGAATGTGTTTCAATTGATCGTCTGAAACCAGCTCACAGAGAACTGGATCAACCTACTCAGCAGGCTTTGGCACCTCGGCGTGGACATCCTGTCTCCATTAAGCCAGCTGAGCCACCTGTTGCTCCAGATTTTTCTGACAGCAGCCAACAGTAAGTGACCCGGACTTTTCTCCGCTTAAACGGCCACACTTTAGTAACTTAAAGTAAAGGGAAATACTTTGTAATAAGCATTACATTGTATAAATATTTACAACTCTTCATTAATGAATTACACAACAAAATGTAATATCATTAATAACTATCATGAACTAATAATTACCATAGTATACTTTAGCCTTTACTCTCTCTCTCTCTCTCTCTCTCTCTCTCTCTCTCTCTCTCTCTCTCTCTCTCTCTATATATATATATATATATATATATATATATATATATATATATATATATATATCTCCCTCAGCCATCTTTTAATCAAGCAAGTTTCTCGTGTCAGCCCAATAATTGTTTGGTGATGTCACCAACCAGAGCGAGAGGTGGCAGTAATGCATCAAAAAGCGTGTTGTCGACCACAATAAAACAGGAAGAAGAAGAAATCGTCATTCTCGCCATAATATAGACTGATTTCATGCGGCTACCATTTTTAAAAGCGAAATCGAAGCTATGGTGGGAAGAAACTTGGAAGTATCGTTGGGAGTTACATAGGAATGTTGTGTAGCTGGTTATATATCTTATCAGCAAATAGAAAGTGACACAAATTTATCATTTCACTGGCTTCCGGGTGACCCGAAGGTCCATTCTGAATGAATGGTGAAAATAAAAAGGGATATCAGAGCTCATTTTCAGTTAAGTTAAGGGAAATGGCACTAGTTAGGTAACGGTTTCTTTCCCAAACACACGTTTTAGATGCCATTTATCCAACTCAAGTTAATAAACTGTCTCTTTCACTATATTAGACTCTTCACGATACTGAATTAAGAGAGAAGACGTCAATTTCCCGTTATCATTTAAGGCACTGTTGATGGCTCTTTTAAAACAGCGCTGATTTGCCATTGTGTTCACGTGCTCATTCAGAAATGCTTGTGATTGGCCGAGAAGGTCATCAGTTCACCCTCCGCTGTTTACTTAGCACAAACACAAACAGACCAGCGATCTGCTTGATGACTCGACTGATCATCACGGCTGCTTCGCGCTCCAGTCTCTGTGTATCTGTGTTTTCACTGGGTGAAGAGCTGTAAAAAATGAATCTTGAGGCTTGTAATTTTCATTTAAAAAAATGATGTGGTCATTAAAAATAATGTGCATATTTTCTTAAAAAAATCGATATTCTGGATTTATTATAAAATATTGAGAGAATGTCGCTAATATAACTAGGATTTAAATTTCACTTATTTGTTTAAGCAAACCAGTGCAATTATTAGGCTTACTTTGAGAGACCAGTTAAGCTAAAAAAAATTGAGGAAAGATGGCTTCACCTTTATTTTAAGAAAATTTACACAATTTTGTGGATTTAATTGAGATGTTTGCATTTGAATCTCAACAACGGCAGTGATCAGACGACATTTTGAAGGAGCAGATTAACATCGAGCATGTTAAGAGGTAAGCATTAACATTTTATTTTATTATGGAGCAGTTTATCATTTTATTGTCTTAAATAGCCTAAGCTCTTTCAAGAAAGACAAATGCTGTTCAAGCTTGTTCAGGAGCCATATGTTGTTTTTGCCATATGATGTGTTAAGGGATACACGGGTATTTTTAACCACCCATTCCTATTTGAAATTGATTTACATTAATGTTCATTCTGAATTATATAATGAAATTGAACAAATTATTTTCATTGTAATATTTACAGCAGTGATCAGGCAACAGTTAAGCAGGGTGGGCGAACAACAGTGAGCTTGTTAAGTGGTAAGTCTAAGCTATAGCTAATCATGGGGTTTTCCTTTTACAGCATTGATGATGTAATGTAATGAACTGTGTTTATATATAATACTGTATATAAATACTAACATGTGTTTGCTTAATTTTTCAGATTAATAAAGAAAATGTTCACAGTATTTTCCCACTGAAGAGGAGCGGTTTATTCGGGCAGATTTTGATAAAGAGAATGGGTGCCAAACAGCAGGTATTTTTAATAATGTTATTTGTGTATTATTATTATTATTATTATTATTATTATTATTAGGCAATATTACTAATTTCTACACTTTTTTGCATCAGACCTCACAATAAATCAAGGAGGAGATGAGAGATGTCGTCCTCTGTTGCTGGTCTATCTCTATGAATAAGAGGAGGAGCTCATCCATGAGTGCAATGTAAGTGTCTCAAACAGTTTTAGATATTAATGGTCTTCAGAAAACTGCATTTTATATTTTTGCATGTTTACAAAAAACAAAAATATAGCTCAAGCACTACATTGTTGAATGCACTATTCTTTGTATAAACATGGTTTGTTTTTATAAATTTATATTTTTGTACACTAGTATACATTTTAAAAAGACCCTGTCCATTATAAGTCAAAATACTTGTGCACTTGTGTCAGTCAGCAAGGTCTATTCAAACATTTTGAAGAATTACTGTTCACAGAGATACAAAGAAATGGTTTGTTTCCTTAATATATTTCCTTAATGTGTTTTTGTAAACCTTAAACATTTGAAATGTACAACTGCATAATTTAATAATAATAAACTTAATGTTTATTTTACAGTGTGGGATTGCACAGAGAATTGCTGTCTGCTAGAGGAATGACCAACCATGAGGACTTCTGCCTTGTCTTGGAGGATGAGTGATTCATGACTCATGGCTAGCTTAAAAAATCTAGAATTGCTGAACTGGATTTATACAAATATTCCCCAAATTAAAATCACTTACAAAGAAACATATATTTCTGACACAATTCACTGCTACAACCTTTTGGGGAATTTTCACTGCATTGATTGATTGATTGTGTTGCTAATATTTGAGATGCAGCTTTTATACTGGTTTTATATGTTATGCAATACACACATTCTGTCAGATTTTGTCTAAAATGTGAATACTCCTACAAATGAAAGTTGACAGAACATTTTTTTTCTATGGCATGGATAAAGGAATTTTATCAGAGATTAACATTGCTGTAAACTTTATATAGATTTGTTTAACATATTGTACCATTTTTTTGAATCGGTGGAACGTGTAATAAAATGATATTTGGCAAAAATGTATTGTGTATGTATTTCATTGTACATTATATATTTTACATTTTATGAATGAGTAAATTTCATTAATAACTTTGAGTAAATGGTGATTTATTTGCATATATTATAAAAGCACATTCCGCTAATAATATTAAATTCAACATCTATCACTCAAAAAAACTAGTAATTTTCACATGATTCATTCAAGTGGTTTTTGCTTTAAAAATAGATATGAGTAAATGGTGGTGGATTTGCTTAAATTATAAAAGCACATTCCGCTAATAATATTAAAATGTTCATCTATCAGTCAAAAGAATTTGTAATTTTCACATGAATCATTCAAGCAGTTTTTGCTTAAAAAAATCAAGTTAAAAATTTACTTAAAAATAATACGTGCAATAGTGTTACCACAATTTTTTTTGTAAATAGCACGTAAGATTTTTTACAGCAGATACACAGAGACTGAAGTGCGAAGCAGCCGTGAAGATCAGTCGAGTCATCTGTGCTCAGCAGCGCTTCCATGTTAGCAGGAAATAGACGGTTTTAAAACTTCAGTACCGGGACAACACTATTACAGACAACAAGAGGGTGTGCCACAGAGGACTTATCACTCACCGGGTTACATAGGTTGAAGCAGGAAAGTGCCCCCACGGTGTTTAACTGGTGCCATTAACTGAAACCTAGGAGGACACTTGAGCATAATACTTTTAAAGAGATTGTGATGTTGTTTGATGCTAAATTGCTTTTAATTGTTTAAATTAAACTTACTGAATGATATTAAAGTGATGTTTACACCATTTCTGCATTTTGAAATCTCGGCTACAGCTGGAAGTTTATAGTCCACAGCATGTTACTGCAATGTTTACAGTGCTGGTCCTATACTTCCGGGTTTCTTCCCACCGCAGCCCTGCTTTGGTTCTTTAAAATGACGGCCGTGTGAAATAAACATATGGATGTACTTCCATCAGCTAGACACCGGCCTCACACCTCCTTGAATGTCAGTGCCGAGACTTATTGATCCGCGATCTGTTAATGTAGCTTGTGTGGACGCTACTGCGCTACTTGCTTAAAATAATAGCTTCGCTACTGAAAAGCTATTTGATTTAGAAAGTAGTGACGCTACCGCCACACTACTAAAAAATGTAGTCAAGCTAGTAGCGACGCTGCTGCTCAACACTGTGGTTGCGATGCATCTAATGTAAAAATTTCTTTATTACTGATAGCCAAAGCTGTTTTAGGTCTACATCACTAGAGGTCTCCGGTGCACAGAACTGCAAATTAGGTAGTTGGTGCTGGCGAGCAGTACTTTACACGGTGTGTTTGGCACCCCTCATATGGGAGTGCAGTGCCGAAACACCAATCGTCGCTAACGTTAGCTTAAAAGATTTCCAGCATCAACAGCAGTGGATGTTGTGGTCATTTCCTGGCACAGGCTTGACCTAAACATAATTCGGATTGCTTGGCCACAATGACACATTTCCTTTTTAGCCGACAAACTAGGCTAGCAACAATCTTGTTATGTATCTCACCTTCAGTAACCAAAGTAACGGGTGCGCACGCTTTCACGCTTTCTGCTATTGCGTGGAGCCCGCATTATTTACAGTTAATTTTGTTATGGTATGAACTTAATCCTAAGAAAGGTAAAATAAATTAATAAAATAAGACCTTTGCAACACAACACAATTCAATCACAATTTCAATTCAATTTTCTTTTGTTTTTTCAATGGTTAAGTTCATCTGTTTGGTTCTTGCTTGTTTCCTGACTGCAAACCACTTTACTTTTAGACACACAATTGTACATTTTCTTCCTGTGGAATCACTGCTGCCATTTTAAAATGCAGTCTACTTATGGCAAAGCTACAAAAATGTTCGTAGCAAATGTTTTTATTTTTTTCTTCAGTTGACGGATGTCACCGGCTCATTACCATAGAAATCTGCACATAACAAAAAAAGCCACAAATAAAAAAAAAAAATCATACACGCAATTAAACAAAAAACATGTTTTTTTTTTCATTTCAGCAATCTTCTGAGGCATAATCTAGTGTCTCACATGGTAAAGTTAAAGCAGAGAATGCAGCTTATTTGCATTTCTTCATGTTTGTATTTCATAATGCCGCCCACCTCTGAGATGTTTCTATCGGCTCTTTCCTCATGTGACTGTCAAGGACTGTAAAACACAAATAGACACACCAGCTCCTGCGAGGAGGCCGAGAGATCATTGACAGAAAGAATGAGCTTCATCTTGGGGAGGATAATTCAAGGCATGTCATAAAACATCAATACTCCTCTAGAGGTCTGGCCAGCCCAACTGCATGCTGGGAAACATTATAGCCTTAAATAATTCAGCGCAGGAAGAAACTCCTTCATTTTATTGAAAATTCACGTTTGACTTCAAATGCATCCAAACACACATGCACACCATCATAAAGTATTTATTGCATGTGTTATTTGATAGTCTTTATAAAGCATTTCCTCAATCTATTGTCTGAATTATTTTATTTTATGTTATGTTATGTTATCTTATATTAATTTTATTATATTATATTAAATTATATTACATTATACTTTTAGTGTGAGTTTTTAGACTTTTCCCTTTGACATTGAAGTATCTGTAGAGACAGATTATAGTGTCAAATCTTCTTGATCAGACGTGATTTAGAAATGAACATTATCTGTCTAAACTGCAATACAGATGCTGCAGTGTCTTTGGCACATGAAGAGTCTTCTGTGTGCCCTAGCCCATTCTGAAGCAAAGTGAACCCAGAACACTCAGACACTCCCAGGCCATTATGACAGAGAACAAATCCAAAACAACCTACTGCAGTGTAACAGAATGAATGCAAAGATGCGTCATCTGGATAATTAGTGCATGCATAAAATGCAGCGAAAATGAAATAATAAAAAAAAAAATAATTAATAAACAGATGACTGGAAGAAATGGTAATAGACTCATTGAACATATGGTAATGAAAAAAGCAAACAAACCTCCATTCAAAAGCTTTAAGCTAATATAATCTATCTATCTATCTATCTATCTATCTATCTATCTATCTATCTATCTATCTATCTATCTATCTATCTATCTATCTATCTATCTATCTATCTATCTATCTATCTATCTATCTATCTATCTATCTGTCTATCTGTCTGTCTGTCTGTCTGTCTGTCTGTCTGTCACTAGCAAAATATATCGTAGAGCATGCTAACATGTTAAATCATGCTAGCAACATAGCCTCCTGAGACCCAAGGAAGATGTTTTTCTTATTTTTTCTGATGTC